>NC_064617.1:63154245-63457275 GCF_023898315.1 Schistocerca nitens
CCTGTTCGGGAGGCAAGGCGTGCGAAACAAACATTGTACACACTTTTGTCATCTTCAAAACATTCTGGAGAATATGTTGAAAACTTGATGTAGAGGCTGCTGTACTGCAATTTATGGCACGAACACGTTGCCACACTACGACCGCACGTCCAGTACTCAACACCGCCTGCTCACAACTGATAAGTCGAATGCACGTCTCTTGATTAGAGTTTTTATTTCAAGTTGCCATTGTAGCTAGTGCGCTGACTGTTGTATCCACGGACCCAACCAACCAACCAACTGTAGCACGCGCGCCCTGACCGTGACATCGCTGGCCACAGTTCTTGTCGCGGCCGTCGGCGTCTCAGGGCGTTACCGCCGACGGAAGAGGTCGCGCCATGGCTGAGCTCGGGTCCGCAGCGCCCTCTGCCTTTTGCATATAAGGAGGAGCGCTGGCCCCGAGACGGACAGTCTATTGTCGACTGTCTATTGATAGCCTTTCGTGGAGTTTATAGTGGAGCCATTGCAGTGTGATATTTGCTTATTGTATTCGACTAGGCTCAGTACACGGATTACTCTTGGATATTACTTGGACTTGTATTGCTGGTACACGTTACGTCAGGAATAAAGATAAGTTATCTCTCCATTCTAGCTGGCGCAATTCTTGTAATTAATTATTTTTCGCCCAACAGACATAGCTACATCCTGGTCACTACCCACGCTTTATACAATTTGTGGTGGCTGTCACGAAGGTACTGCCGAGGACCTTGGGTTTGGGAGCCGTCACAAAACTGACGTCGCTTGTACTCCAGGTATAAAACCAGTCTCGGAACATTTGGACTGACGGCATATAGCAACTCGTAATATACAGGGACAATTTCAGCAGTGAATTAATTTGAATTTGCCTGAGTAGAATACTGAGCCGTGTAAGGTTGGTGTTCATGTCATTTATTGTTTCTCATCTTCTATTAAGGTATTGGCGCCTCCTTTTCTTATTCTATTCACTGGAGTCACTAATTTCCTGCCTTACTTGCCCGTGAGCGGCAGCAGCAGCGCGTATCGCTAAGTCCACTGTCGTACCATCTCTGGAGCGACGGATAGTATTTCCGGGTTGTCGTCTGTCTGGCAGTCAGTTGGAGACAAACCAGCAGTACAGTCGGGACGGAGCAGCAGTGAAGTCGTGGACGGACCGCCGGTGAGGCGCGGACAGCCAGTGCTCGCCGACCCCTAGCGACACACATGCATTGTCCGACGGAAGGAGATTTGAGCGGGGACGACCGCTGGTTGGTCGTTCGGTCTCGGTCGTCACATCGGGCGACGTGTAACTGGTTCTCTGACCGCTTCTGGGCCCCTTCAATTCGTCATCTTGCGGGACTTAAGTCGGTTCCTTCCTGGTGCAGGGATGTGTTCCCTCTCCATGGTTGGATCCGAGCCAGACTCTCCAGATCGTCGTGTGTCTGGAGTTGGTCGGGCACGGAGCAGGAGTGGCGGACGGACCAGCAGTCAGTGAGTGGGAGAGGCATCAGCAGTGCAGTCGCGACGGAGCAGCAGTCGCGGACAGATCAGCAGTCCAGTCGGTCGGGTGGCGTGGAGAAGCAAGCCCCCCGACGCTCAGAGTCGGACTGGAGCCGCTGGCGGCGTGCACGTGCGGTTGGAGTGTGAGGTGCTGCTTGCGAGTGCTACGAGGTTCGTCGCCCACCGATCTTGGACAAGAAAGTTGAGGACTCACTTAACTTACTATTGAGCCTCAACTGTTTGCGTTCCTTCGTTTGATCCTGCTTGTCGCTTTGGGACATTCCCGCGACCAACAACGTGTGTGTATTTAAGTCGGCTAAGATTCCCGCCGTCTTTCTGTGGAGTTTAACTTAATTTAATTTATTCTCTGTTATTGAAGTTGACCAGCCGTATCTTCTGCCCTGTGGCCGTTGACGTTCCGGTTACCTGCCCTGGTCGTTGACGTAATTTTCGGCGGTGTATTTTCATCGTCGTGTTGGTGCTGTACAGCGCGGCGTGTAGTTCGACATCTGAAGCGCTGTTGGCCTTTGTGGGCGTCAAATTGTTTGTGTCGTTGTGGTGGTTTTGCTGGTTGCGTCGAGCGCAACTGATTTGGTTGATTGGTCGTTCGGCGGTCTGTCGGTTGGGTTGCCTCCAGATTAAGAAGTCGTTGGTCAGGCTGTCTGTCTCACCTAAATGGGCGTTAGTATTACAATCCCAGGCCAACCCTTGGAAACTTCTGAGTGCCGTTCCTTGTATGTTATGAAGTAATTTCCCTGTTTGGACTTAAATTATTTGGTTGATGTGTGGCGTACAGCCGAGTTTTAAAATATCTGTCATTAATGTCCTTGTCTTGTCCTCAAGGCTTAAGATTGTTATACTTTTGTTTTAAGATAAGACCTTCTGCTTTTTGATTGAAACTCTTCTTATTGTTTAGTATGCGGCCTTCAGCCGAGTTTTAATGCCTCTTACATTAATGTTCTTGTCTTTCTCTGAAGACATAAGATTGTTATGCTTCTGTTTTAGGGTAAGGCTGTCTGCCTTCTGATTGATACTCTTCTTATTGCCTAATATGTGGCCTCCAGCCAAGTTTCATTAAAATTAAATTGTTCATGCCTTCAGCCTGTTTAGATTAAATATTTAGAAAATATTCTTGGGTGAAACCTCCAGAAGGAACTTGTATTTCAGTTTCTTACTTAGGTGTTGTGTCTTGGATTTTGAGTGTGCCATTCAGCCGATCTACAATTAATCAAAGGAGGTCGATTAAAGTGTTTTGCATCCTTGTAATATTGGGTGCTCATGAATAAAGTTTGTATGTTAAGTGAAACTGACAGCAACATATTTTGGCCCCTTTCCAAAAACTAATCTGCCCTGTGCTGCTAGCGCAGGCGTTTCAAATACTGTGTAACTTTTATTCCTGTGTGAGGTTACCCTTTTAGCAAAGAAGTCACAAATCCCTCTCAATAAAACCTTGTACAAGGCAATGAAAATTTCCTTAGTAACTGCTGGATATTACGACCTTGTGGGATGAAAAACGCCAGCAGCAGCAGCCTTCACATTTATCATGCTCTTAAAACTGCTTTAAGCGTGGGCGGAACTCAGGGCACCTGCACTATTGTTCCTCAATTTTTATACACCCTAAAGTTTTGTTATGCCTGAGGTGGTACTACACGTAACACATGGTCACTGTACGAGAAGATATACGAAGTCTGGGACCCAATACAAAGCGCCTAGTGTGATTTTTCTCACCCCAAAAATAAATCTGACGAACTACGTGGACAAACTGAATCATTATTCAAGTGAACAGTAACAATCGCTACATATAACATATTTACTCTTGCCAATGAAACAAATCGGATGAACACTGATCAGGCAGAACATTATGACAACGTACCTAGTAGCCGCTATGTCTACCTTTGGCACTGACAAGAGCGGCACGCACCTTGTCATGGAAGGAAAGACGTTTTGGTAGGTCACTGGGGGCAGTTGGCGCCACATCTGCTCACGCAACTCCCGTAAATTCCGGGGAGAGGGTCGATGACCTCTGACGCCACTTTCAATCACATCCCAGGTGTGTTACATCGGGTTCCGATCTGGCGAGTTGTGGGGCCAGCATATCAATTGGAACTCGACGCTGTGTTCTTCGAACCACTCCATCACCCTCCTGTCCTAGTGATATGGAGCATCATCTTGTTGAAAACTGGCCGGCCAGAGTGGCCGAGCGGTTCTAGGCGCTAGTCTGGAACCGTGCGACCGCTACGGTCGCAGGTTCGAATCCTGCCTTGGGTATGGATGTGTGTGATGTCCTTAGGTTAGTTAGGTTTAAGTAGTTCTGTTGTAAGTGACTGATGACCTTAGATGTTAAGTCCCATAGTGCTCAGAGCCATTTTTTGTAGAAAAATGTCACTGTCATCGGGAAACATGGTCGTCATGAAAGGGTACACATGGTCTGCAACCAGTGTACGATACTCCTTGGTCGTCATGGTGCTTTGCACACGCTCCACTCGACCCATGGATGCCCACATGAATGTTCCCCAGAGCATCATAGAGCCGCCGCCAACTTGTATCCACCCTGCAGTACAGGTGCCAAAGCGCTGTTCCCCTGTCAGACGATGGATGCCCTCTCTCACATAAGCGTGATGAAGACGGTATCAGGATCCATTAGACTATGCAAGGCTCTGCCACTGCGCCAGCGTCCAATGCCGATGGTCACTTGTCCATTTGAGTCGTAGTTGCCGATGTCGCAGTTTTAACATTGGCACATGCATGGATCGTCGGCTGCGGGGGCCCATTGTGTAGTGTGCATACTGTAAGACCTTCGGTACACACACCATCAGATTATTTGACTTGTCGCTCTAACGATGTAGGCGAGTGTCAGCAATATGTCTCGTGTTCTTATCGTGGCGTGTTTATCTTCTGCCGTTAGGTCAGATGATGGAAATGCCACTTGCACACTTGGAGTAGCAGATTGATGGTGACCAACTTTAAACAGAACTTGATTAATTTTCACACACATTTATTAAAATAATAACAAGCATAAAAATTACTTGACTTGGTTCTGGATGCTATTTACAATTGACAATCTGAAGTTCCTTTGGTTTTGGTACATTAATCTTATTGTCACATATATCTCTAAAAAATGGTTCAAATGGCTCTGAGCACTATGGGACTCAACTGCTGTGGTCATCAGTCCCCTAGAACTTAGAACTACTTAAACCTAACTAACCTAAGGACATCACACAGATCCATGCCCGAGGCAGGATTCGAACCTGCGACCGTAGCAGTCGCACAGTTCCTGACTGCGCGCCTAGAACCGCGAGATCACCGCGGCCGGCACACATATATCTCTGATACGCAACAAAAGTGTCTATACATTTATCTTGATGGCTATGTACAGGAATATGGCAATTTTCTTAGGCGCAGACTGAAACTTGACTATATACTGCTACAAACAAATGTAGAACTCGTACAGACTGGTACAAACAAATGCAGACTGACTAATTGGAGGTCTGTACTCTCGTTATAATACCTCGCGCGTTCTTGTATCACTGCGCGAGTGTGATCCGCGCGGAGAAAAGGTTCTATGTTGTCAGCGATCTCATTGGCTGCGTTACATATTAATATGTGGAGCGGCGGAAGCAGAATTTGGTCCGTCTCTAAGGCAGCTCCATCTCGTAGTGCGGAGACGGTCGAGCGCTGCACCTGCGCTGTTGTGCTTAGCAGGGCGCGCTCTAGTGGGAAAGTTGTGTCCACGCTGACTACGCGGAACTATGTACACAACACATCGTTATGGGTGTTCGGTGCACTGTGGTGTAGTTACATTTGTACTCTGCCCACCTTAATATCTGGTGTTAATCCCGCTACAATTAGCCGCCTTTCCTGTTTTACCAGTCTGCCCAGCCTACGACATCCGACATCTGGGGCGACGGGTGTCCCTCCAACACCACGTCTGGACGTGGTTTAAATTTGGGTTCACCCCGTGTTGAGGACACTCCTCGATCACCCGACACGTCGCCTTTGGGCTGCCACAATCTGCCCTCGTTCAAACTCAGACAGATCGCGCGCCTTCCCCATTTTGCACAGACAGCACGCTCACTGATATTACGTGAACCGTGCGTGTGTCTGACTAGCAGCCATTCCTCGCCAGGTGACGCTGCTATAGCCAGTACGGGTTTATATCGACAGTAGATCGGTGATCGTAATGTTCTGGCTGATCAGTGTATACAATCTCTGAAGATGCAAAAGAGGGAGACGCACGAACAAGTAAACAAAGACTGTGCAGAGAAAATACTGTAATCTTTCTCATGTCACTATTTGCTGTTGTCTGAGATTACTTTGATAACTGATGGTCCTTCAGAGCACATCAAGGCGGCGGATGGCTTATGGCCCATTGCCCAACACGTGTGCAGCTGTGAAAAAGCGCACAGCGCCACCTGTCTGTACCAATGGCGGGAGAACTGCCCTTAGAAAAAATCATAATTTAGTGGGCTTAACAATTTTGAGTTGGAGGAATGTGTAAAACGTCTTTATCGCCGCATGTAACTCGATTTATGGGCCCACGTGGAGTACATTAGTACGCAATTAATCTTCCACCCAGGCCAAGCGCTCCGAGATGTATTCGGCAACTGTTTAATTCTTTTTCTCATAGGAAACACGAGTTGACAATGCAATTTGGTTCCAGTATAATAATTGTCACTAACCCCTTTTCCTTATTTAATCTAAATATGCGATCGTTTTTGGTTGAGCTTTAGTTGTCTGGTTTCACTGCGTCATTAAAGTGATTGACAGACTCCCTGTATGGAAGGACTCGGAAGTAAAGGAAAGGGTAAAGGAAGGGATAATGTAGAGGTCACATGCCCGTTGCAGAGAGGGCGAAACGTCTGTCTAAAAGAAAGATGCAGCGTCTACTCTACTCGTATCTCTTTCCCCACTGGATGAATCTCACAAACATGGCAGGCCTTATGAAGAACAGTTCTGGAGGAATACACTCGGTTTCCAGATGGGAAAATTTTCAGGAGTAGTGTTATATGGTGGGGAATAATAAAGACAGAAATCGAAGAGTATCTAGATTGGAAGTGGAATGTGCAGTGTTAAGAACGATGAACAGTGGTGGGGGGAGAAGGGGATAAAATGCAAAAGCAATGAGGATGTACAAAACTAAAACTTTGGAACTGAGTCAGTTAGGACTGAGAAGCGAAGAAGAATAAGGGGACCATAAAGTAATGTTTAAAGGAGGAAACAAAAACGCAAATTAGATTAATGTACACTGTATCCCATGTAGATTTTATCACCCCAAACAACTTTTTGTCCGTAAGCAAGTGAAAAAGGTATGAAGCAAACGTTGTTTAGCTACCAGCGGACACTGACCAGCACGTCCGAATTTTTTGTAACCTCGCTCGTTACGAAGCGACACGACTTTTCAAACGGTGGCGTATATTTCTTATCTCGAAATCCACTTCATCTTAATTCTCTTTTCCTTTTTTTTTTTTCCTTTTCGGCAATCATTCTTCCCACGCGCTGTTAGTGAATGAAACAGCTAAAGGAAGCTGGAGGCGTGGGATGGGGAGGGAAGTCGTTGATACTAGATGTAACCCGGGCCACACGCTAATAAATGGCTTCTGGTTACATAAATGTAGATGTAGACATTTGCCATGCGTTTTATCTGGATTATAATATCATAGCGTAGTTATAGGCAGAATAAAAGAAAGAGGAAAAAAAATACTTGGATAGTTCTGAAATACTGTCCTGGAAAATAATGCTTCATTCAGAGAATGACGAATTACGAAGTACTTCTCAATATATGAAAGAAAAATAGTGGAAATGGTCAATATCAGGAAGGCATCTTCAGTGGGACGTAAAGTGTGAAAAAGTTGCCTGCAGAGAGAAATTTCGAAATTAAGATTGCAGTGTAGAGAGGAAGAGGATAAAGAACACTCGAATTCTGGATGACATTAACCCTCTGTTACTCGCGCGAATATTCGTGACATCGTCACTCGCGTGGATGAGAGGCGTCATCCACAAAGCAAGCGGTCTATTTGTACCCTTTGAACGGTCTTTGTGACTGGTTTTATGATTTTTTATTAAATCTAAATATAATAAATTTAATATCTAAATATTAATCCCTCTCGTTGCTTACAGACGTACGATTCTAAATTGAAAGTGTAAGCTGTTTTTACAACAACCAAAGCAAACACTTTTAACCCATACTTTGCTGATTTGCTAAGAATATATTGCCTGAACGGGCAATTTCCTCTAAATGCCAAAAGCTGTTCGTCAACAGTAAGATATTCACAAGGTGAAAAATAGTTTTGGCAATTGTTCGTGAATAGTTCAAGTACCCCTCCGATAGCTTTGGTAGCAGCCAACTTGTCAATCTCTCTGCGAACACCTGTATCACGGATATTATCAAACCTCAGACATCTCAACAGAAAACTTAATCGGTTTTCACTTATGCATAAATAACGTGATTCAAGTCCTTTTCCCTTTGATATATCCCACAATTTCGATACACTCTTCCTATATCATCTCAAAGATCCACATAGATAAAACAAACCAATGAAAGCTTTATCTCATCTGTTTCTTTAGTGTCGCTTTCCCTAGAGAAGTTACCACGAACTTCACTGCTAGATATATTAGTGCATGTTGCGATAATGCTTATTATGTTTTCATCCAAGAACAAATTCAGAATTTCTATTTCTGTCTTTTTTATACGAGCTTGATTTTTGAGTCCGGGCAAATGCGTAATAAAATTACAAGATCTGCTTCTAACACGGGTAGGATATTTATTTTTCCTCCGTTTAGTTATTCCATCTTTCCCTAAAAAATGCATCCTCTTGAGTTACTTCTTCCTGTGACCTATATTCATCATTTTCTGACACTTACTGTTCTGTTCCTGAATCATGACCACTTTCACGAACAGAATCCTCAGTGACTGAGTCAGCGCTATCACTGTGAGCATCTTCATCACTCAGCTCATTGAACCATTCTGACCATACATTAGGATCTCTCCTAAACTATGTCCGAGGTTTTCTGCCTTTGACATTTCTTCCACAATTTAAAAATAAAGAGAATACTAGGTAACACGGAAGGTAACTGCAATCAGTTTCAATACGTCTAAATTTACGCACATGAAAGATCGATTGAATCTAGGATAGCAATAAAGTAATACAGACTTACCTTGTTTCAGATTGTGGCAGCAGAGCTCGCGCGGATGACAAGTGTCCTCCAGACTATAATAATGTTTCCGTACCTGAAAGTCAACAATGATTGGAGCTAACAGCCGGAGAGTTAACAGAAAGGCACTGAAACTGTCGCGAACTCAATCCAGCCCTGTCAGACAAAATTGAGCGGGAAAGTCATGCGGATGACGAGTGTCATCCGTGCGATCAACGGAGGGTTAAAAGCGGAAGTAGTGTGCAGAAGAATAAAGAAGAAGCACATGACAGAGTAAAGTGGAGAGCGTCCAATGGGTACCTGTCGTAAAACAGATACACTGAATTGCCCAATGTGCAATTTAGTGAAGCAAACCCCAACGGTACTTATGTTATCTCAGCGTTAAGCTCTGTTTTATGTGCGATGTCCATGTTGGTATGCTTCTGTCGCAGAGCGGTACCCACCTGCAGCAGCGTAGAACGTGGGCAGCCAATCGGTGATGTGCATCAGCTGGTGGGACACTCTGGGCGTGTTCTGCAACAGCGGGCTCCACACCAGGGCCGGGGATCGCACACCGCCTTCCCACAGCGTCGCTTTCAACTGGAAAGGACCACATGTACTGATGACTACAGCTTTTATCTGGCCCGGTAGTAAATAGCATGAGGGGAAATCGAAGGATCGTGGGATCGAATCCCTCCCTACTCGACCACGAAATTTTCAGTCTGGCTTCAATCTAGGCTTCACCTCTGAACAAGGGCATCAAAACCCAGGAGCTTTTTGCGGGGGGGCACCAGGGAGAGGAAAAATAAATATAGTGTAGTCGAGTGTTTCTTAGGAGAAAATGATTTCAAAGTCGCTATGATGCAGGTTTTTAACAGTGTCGCAACAGTAACACTTTTATGGATCTTTTCCGAAATATTAAAAGATCTCCATACCCCAAGAGCCAGGCCCCCTACAGAGTATCGTGTACGCACAATTGGCTGTCACCATTGTAAAGATTCGGCATGAACTACCGGAACTTCGAACCCCACGTTGAACTATGCATCCTCCTTTGACAGTAAGGCTACAGGGGTGGCTTAGTGACACATGCGTAGGTCACTAAAGTACTTCCTATTGAAAGACACACACCAGATTGTTGAGCCACACTAAATTAATAATATTACCGCACCTTCAGTTCACCTTTACTCTATCTTTTATGACAATACGAACAAAATCATAAGCGAACATGGCCTCATAGAGTACTCACAGTACAGAATTATGCATTTCAGCAGCATGTCAAGGAAAGTCGTTGATAATTCGCTTCCATTTGGACCTTAACCAGAGAGTAATAGTATTGCACATTATACAACCTACAAGGAACGTCCATCGCCCATCAGTGAGCGACGGTCCTTGTTTAGAACAACCCAAAGGCTAAGAAATCAGAATGTGAGAATGTGAAACAAGAAGTGTAACCCTAGTTGTGTGATCAACAATGTGACGGTCCTCTAAGTGAGTAATAACGCTACTGCGGTGAACAAATATATTGCTGAGCGACAGAAACTGAGGGACAGAAATGTCCACAATACGGGCTCAACGTAAGAATGCCGTTTCTTGCTACAGGAGAGAGTTATTGTAGCTTACAATACAGCACTCCAATATCACAGACCACATTAACGAAAATAATTCAAGAAACGTGTGTAGTGATTTATAGAGAAATGAAGGAGGAATATCTGAAGGTAAATAAAAGTGCAGTATCGACAATACGGGCCACAAGAACTACGAGGATAATCCCAAAAGTAAGGTATTCTATCTTTTTATAAGTACATATACTTGTTTATTTCTACAATGGTTTATATCAGTTTACAGCTTGAACATTTACCTACTATTTTACATAATTACTATTTCTGTCGATGCATTTTTGTAGACGCTGTGGCAGTTTTTGTATGCCCATTTTATACCAGCTCGCCGCCATGCTGTTATGAACCTCTTCTTTCACCTTGTCGTCGGAGCTGAATCGCTTTCCGGCCAAATGTTCTTTTAACTTAGGGAACAGGTGATAGCCACTGGGTGCCAAGTCAGGACTATAGGTTGGGTGGGTGATTATGTTCCACTGAAACTGTTGCAGGAGAGCAACGGTTTGCAGAGCGATGTGTGGGCAAGCTTTGCCTTGCTCAACATTCCTCTTCCCCTTTTCTGAATTGCCCTTTTGAGTTTCTTCAGAGTCTCACAGTACCTGTCAGCGATAATTGTGGTCCCAGTAGGCATAAAGTCGACCAACAATACTCCTTTCCGATCCCAAAAAACGGTTGTCATAACTTTACCGGCAACCTGTTTGAATTTCCACGGCTTTGGTGAAGAAGTATACCTCCACTGGCTTGATGGTTGCTTGGTCTCAGGTGTAAAGTGGTATGCCCAGGTTTCGTTACCCGTGACAATTGAGTCCAGAAAGTTGTCCTTTTCGGCTGGAAGGTGGTGAAGAAATGCGCGGGAAGCATCAACTCCTTGTCGCATGTGGTCCTCAGTCAGCATGCTTGTCACCCATCTTCCGCACACCTTCTTGTAGTTCAATGTTTCCGTTAAAATTCTGTGGGCGGTGCTTCGGGAAACCTCAGGAACCAACGTGCAGAGATCATCCAGGGTGATCCGCCGATCTTCACGCATGCTTTTCTGAACCTTCAACACCGACTCCTCAGAAATTGACGTTCTCCCGCTCTGTTTTCGTCGTGAATTTCGGTCTGACCAGCTGCCAATCTCTCTACACCACTTACGAACATTTTTGACATCCATGCACGTCTCACCATACACTTCCATCAATTAGCGATGGATTTGAATCGGAGCAGGGAACCTCTGCGTTCAAAAACTGATAACTGCGTGGAATTCGCACTTGGTGTTTACATCCAACGGGCGCTCCATTCTCAACGGCTGCCAAGCCAAGACTGAGCGCCTCAGTGCGGCGTGCGCATGTTTACACAGAGCGCGTGAAGCTCTCTTCATAACAGTGTGACCTACTGGCACACAAACCTATAAAAAAAAAAATAGGAGACCTTACTTTTGGGATTACTCTCGTATTTCAATTTCAAATAATTTAATTAATATAATTATTGTTCCAACATCTACAACTTAATGCAAAGTACGAAAGAGAGTTCAAAAATAGACAAAGTATAATGGAGAGCTAAGAACTTTTTTTAAAGAATATTTCCTTCTCCTCTATTCCTGCTAGCTGAAAAGCTCCATGAATGTTTTCAGCTGAAGAGGTGAATGGCTGTAGCTGTGATTGTGGATTTGAAGTCGTCTGCAGAATAAAGCAACATCAGATCAGCACAAGATTGCTAGCGTGCGTTGTGCCTCTTGCTCACCCCCCACCCGAGTCAACGCTAGATTGTCAAAAAGAGTCGAAGGAACACACTAAATAAACTTTGCAATCCTGTTTACAAATACACTTCACACGTCAAATAACTGTAGCGATGCCAGCACTCCAAGTAGTTACAATTCACATTGCATAGAACAGCAGACGAACTACTTTTGTTATGAAATCTACGACGAAGCCCTAGATCTGATCTTTTTTTTTAACGAAAGGCGAGATTTGACATAGTTCTTTATTACACTATCAAATTTCTTTGACAAAAGTATTTGACGTATCAGCTTTGACACAGAAATATGATAGTGTAATACCATCGTTAGGAATCGACCCCCCCGCCCCGCTTTCCGATGAGGCAGTAGGCAGCGCCATCTGCAAAACACTCCACCTGCATGATAGGAACCGCACCTTAACAATGGGGCTAAGTACTGGACTGTCCACAAGCCATCACCGTCTATTGAGGATGTAACTCTAAAAAACCAACTAATGGTTTACATTCATGTGATTCTGACGTAATGATTTTTATTGTATTAGGCCAGTTTGTTTACCTGAACGTACATTTAATGATATATCTTAAAGTAAACTGGGGATTACAAGGCAATAGTGCTTTTAATAATTGTCACAGAACATAATAACTATTATGTTTCAAGATAGCTCTCTTATTTCGGGTTAATATTGAGTGATAACGTTGAAATCTGATGATTAATCTTCTAATTAACAAACACTTGATGATATTTTTTGATCTGAAGAATGTTAGCAATGTGTAACTCATATGGTCACGACACTACTGATCATTTTTTTATACACTGCGACAGCAGCACGCCAAGTAGTCGGAAAGAAAGCTACACTCCAGAATACAACAGGGGTGGCAAGGTTTTGGCTCGCTAGCCATGCCCGGGCCCGAGTGCCAAAGCGCTCAGCCTCGCTTCACATTTCCCCCACCACCACGCCTCGCTGTCTGAGCGACAGGAGGGAGAAGAGAGGAAAACAGCCGTACTGCATATGACTTTGTTTTATATTTCACATTTCACAACAACACTGCTCGCAAACAAAACAAATTTTCACTATTAATTAAATATTTTTGGTACTGTGAAGACAAATATAATTTTTATCTGGTACAAAGTATCGGCATATGGACAGACACAGATAATGTCATAGAGTTTTGCTTTCAAGTTACCATATAATCGTGAAGTATTTAGTTTAGTAGTAAAATATTCTCTTTCACACATATGTAGATCGAAATTTTGTAGGACTTTTGCAATATCTTTATGGAGACTTGGAAAATCTACGTGGGAGAAGCAATGGAGACATCCTCGACAGTTTTGACGCAAAAATATTTCTAATTAAAACTAGAATTACCTTGCAGGTCAGTCAGTTAAATCTGCACATGCTCAGAGTAGCTTCCAACATGAAAGTGCAAAACGGTCTCGACAACAGCTCAAAAACAGACGTAAGATTGACAGTGTCGTCAAAATCTTTATAAAACTGTCGTTCTAATTGTTGTGGGGCCACAATGAATTCTTCAAACATCGCGATTTCTTTATCGCCATCGAGCTTAAGGAACTGGATTGTCTTTGTCGGAATGTGTCCGTTCTACAACGCGATTTTGCTATTTAAATGCATCACCATCAAATCATAAAGAAGTTACTTTGCAATGTCTTACTGTGGGCAGCATGTAGTCACGTCCACTTAAATTACGAAGTTTGCAGTACATTCCGGGTGTTTCAATTTTCATTCCTAGACTCTTCTTCCCTTCTTATATTCAAGAATAGTGGGATTTAAATCTAAAAATCGTTCGAGGCATATCCCTTGAGTTAAACGTACTCTGCAGTAATATCTGAAGTCTGCGTACTCTTTGTTGATTTACATTGAAAATTGTAGCAATTGAAAATGGAACAGTGGGGAAGACTCCAGGAATGTTACTATCCGTACCACCAATGTCTTCAAGTGCTTCATGCCTGCAAATTTAACACAAAGTGTTTCTTGATAAACAGAACAATGACTCCCGTCTGTCGAACGTTGTAATTTTTTCCCCATCCTTTTGTCATCTAAGAGCTTAAATTATTTCTGCATGGTACTATAATGACGTTTCGTAGCAAATAAGAAGTACCTATCGCTTATGCGAAATGAGAGTTCTTATCGCTCTCTCTGTGATTCATCTTAAATGATTGCGACGATAGATCGCTAGACTCCCTCATTTTTACAGTCACTGGAACTGTGACTGTCCTTCATACCACGAACAAATAGAGAATGGTAAACAGTGCTGATGCCACCATTCTGTCGGACTCAGAGAGTTGTGCCTACCTCAAAATGCTGCACCCCAGTGCTAAACGAAATGTCGCGCTCTTCCGGATAGTCCCGAGAAGGACCGAGTGAAACCGAGTGACAGGTCGGGACTTGGCGTGCACGTGAGACGTTTGGCACTCTGTGGCCGACCCCGGAATACGATATCGGATAAGCGGAAAGGTATCGTTTATATCTACTCGTGACATAGTATTTACAACAGAGAGCGGTAACTAGAAAAATGGTAGTTCATTTGTATTTATTTAGTTTCCTAAGGATTATTAAGGGTTGTAGAATGGTACATTACAGACACTTAATTTACGATTTTCTTGTAATCTTCCCATTATTACTGAAATATTTCGTTTTCTTTTAAGAGAAAAGAATTGTCAGTAGTGAACAGGTCAGCAGCCACAGAAGGAATACACTATTGGCCATTAAAATTGCTACACCAACAAGAAATGCAAATGATAAAAGGGGATTCATTGGACAAATATATTATACTAGCACTGACATATGATTACATTTTCACGCAATTTGGATACATAGATCCTGAGAAATCAGTACCTAGAACAACCTCCTCTGACCATAATAAAGGCCTTGATATGTCTGGGCATTGAGTCAAACAGAGCTTGGACAGCGTGTACAGGTACAGCTGCCCATGCAGCTTCAACTCGATACCACAGTTCATCAAGAGTAGTCACTGGTATATTGTGACGAGCCAGTTGCTCGGCGACCATTGACCAGACCTTTTCAATTGGTGAGAGATCTTGAGAATGTGCTGGCCAATGCAGCAGTCGAACATTTTATGTATCCAGAAAGGCCCGGACAGGACCTTAAACATTCGGTCGTGCATTATCCTGCTGAAATGTAGGGTTTCGCAGGGATCGAATGGAGGGTATAGCTACGGGTCGTAACACATCTGTATGTAACGACCACTGTTCAAAGTGCCGTCAATGCGAGGTGACCGAGTCGTGTAACCTATGGCACCCCATTCCATCACGCTGGGTGATACGCCAGTGTGGCGATGACGATTACACGCTTCCAATGTGCGTTCACCGCGATGTCGCCAAACAGGGATGCGACCATCATGATGCTGTAAACAGAACCTGGATTCATCCGAAAAAATGACGTTTAGCCAATCTTGCACCCAGGTTCGTCGTTGAGTACACCATCGCAGGCGCTCCTGTCTGTGATGCAGCGTCAAGGGTAACCACAGCCATGGTCTCCGCGCTGATACTCCACGATGCTGCAGACGTCGTCGAACTGTTCGTGCAGGTGGTTGTGTCTTGCAAACGTCCCCATCTGTTGACTCAGGGATCGAGACGTGGCTTCACGATCCGTTACAGCCATGAGGATAAGATGCCTGTCATCTCGAGGCCGTTGGGATGCAGCACGACGTTCCGTATTACCCTCCTGAACCCACCAACTCCATATTCTGCTCACAGTCATTGGATCTCGACCAACGCGAGCGTCAATGTCGCGATACGATAAACAGCAATTGTGATAGGCTACAATCTGACTATCAAAGTCGGAAACGTGATGGTACACATTTCTCCTCCTTACATTAGGCATCACAACAACGTTGTCCGCGGCTCGTGGTCTTGCGGTAGCGTTCTCGCTTCCCGCGCACGGGGTCCCGGGTTCGATTCCCGGCGGGGTCATGGATTTTCTCTGCCTCTAGATGACTGGGTGATGTGTGTCTTTAATCATCATTTCATACTCATTTACTCGCAAGTCGCCGTAGTGGCGTTAAAGAACTTGTGGAACGGCGGCTGAACCACCCCGCGAGGGGACTCCCGGCCACCAATGCCATACGCTCATCATCATTATTACAGCAACGTTTCACCAGGTAACGCCGGTCAAGTGCTGTTTGTGTATGAGAAATCGGTTGGAAACTTTCCCCATGTCAGCACTTTGTAGGTGTCGCCACCGGCGCCAACCTTGTGCGAATGCTCTGAAAAATAATCAATTGCATATCAGAGCATCTTCTTACTGTCGGTTAAATTTCGTGTCTGTAGCACGTCATCTTCCTGGTGTAGCAATTTTAATGGCCAGTAGTGTATTTTAGGAAATTCGTTTAAAAATTTTATTTCAAACGCCGCAGTCAAATCTTTGCCAGTTTTCTCCCAGAACAACTTTGGCTGTGCCTAGGTTGCGCAAGTTGCCTGCCTTTCAAAACCAAGGCAGTTCTGTCACGGTGAAGGCTGCTAGGCTGCTGCATGAGACACCTTCGGCCCCCTGCTGAAACTGCCAGCCAATTCATGCCATCGGTTTCAGCCAGTAGCGTTCGTGGGAGGAAAGTCATGTGGATGGACGCTGGAGGATTCTGAAGAGCAGAACACAGTTGCTTCTCTCTCTCTTGTGATCCGGGCCTCGTCTAGAACGGACGACTCTCTCGGGAGACAGAGCCTCTGGCTCTGGGCCCCGTGAGCAGCCACCAGCAGAATGCAACGTCAACCGGCTTCTCTCCCGATTCCCGCTTTGCTTTCTTTCTGTGACTTTCTAGACTGATCTACACCTGGTAACTTCTTACCGGAGGCGGCCCCTTGTGTTCTTCCCACTGAAATACATTATCTTTATTTCACCTCTTTCCCTGCTCAACATCAGCCATGGATGCCCACTTGAGGGGTCATGCCCGCCGACCTCCTGCACATCGTTGTCATACGCGGCTCGCAAGAACGTCGGCCTCTCCTGCTCTTGTACTTTAAACTGCTGAAAACTAGACCTTTTGCAGAAAGACGTCCTGTAACTATTCAACAACATAAAGTTCCTTCACCACACTTCGAGCCATATTATTGAATTTGGAGGGTCGGAAACGTGTATGGACTATAATATCTACTTTAATGAAGGCATCAGATAAACCACCAAAATGTAGATGAAGTAAAACCACACAGCCATGATAATGGAACGTCAAAACAATACAACTGCTTCCCAACACAGAACAAATTAATTCCATAATAGTAGGTATTAAAATCCATGGAGAAGAAATAAAAACTTTGAGGTTCGCCGATGACATTATAATTCTATCAGAGACAGCAAAGGACACGGAAGAGCTGTTGAATGGAATGGACAGTGTCTTGAAAGGAGGATATAAGATGAATATCAACAAAAGCAAAACGAGGGTAATGGAATGTAGTCGTATTAAGTCGGGTGATGCTGTGTGAATTAGATTAGGAAATGAGACACTTAAAGTAGTAATGGAGTTTTGCTATTTGGGGAGCAAAATAACTCATAATGGTCGAAGAAGAGAGGATATAAAATGTACATGTTCTGAGGCATCAAGGGATCACAAATTTAGCATTGGAGGGCAGCGTGGAGGGTAAAAATCGTAGAGGGAGACCAAGAGATGAATACACTAAGCAGATTCAGAAGGATGTGGGTTGTAGTAAGTACTGGGAGATGACGAAGCTTGCACAGGGTAGGGTAGCATGGAGAGCTACATCAAACCAGTCTCAGGACTGAAGACCACAACAACAACAATTGTTGTCACACCTGAGAAAGAACCGGCAAAAATCACCCCACCCATTTACTTTTGAAGAGACAGTAATCACATTTACAAAAATGTTCGTGTGTTAGAAAGTCTAGAGTAGTGTAGGAATATGCGAATCGTTAGAGTCCATTCAAAATTGTTACGTGTCGAGGAAAGAGCCTGCGATAGTAAAAGTGGTAAACAACATTCTTCTGATAAATGAAGTATGTGTTTATGTTTTGTTACTTTCAGCGAAGTAAGCTGCATTTATACACATATTCGAAAGTATTTCTTCATGAATAAGTTGTAGCTTATGTTACGGACTCAGTGAGATTCTGCTCTTTTTATATTTATTTCGCGAATATTCATATCTCTTGACAGTTTACTAATGCTTGGGACGGGAAAATAAAATAACTGTTTCTTCAATAGACAGAAAAATAATTAAAAACGAACATTAAGCTTGTAGTAGGATCCTAAACGACTGGAAACCCGTGGCCTGGTCAGATCAGTCCAGATTTGTGTTAATAAGAGCTGATTGAAGCGTTATAGTACGTTGCAGACAACACGAACCTACCGACCCCCATCTGTCAGCAAGGCACTGTGCAAGCTGGCGGTGGCTCTATAATGGTATTGGCTGTGTTTAAATGGAATGGACTGTGTTTTTTGGTTCAACAGAATCGATCATTCACTGGAAATGATTATATTCCGTTACTTGGAAGCCATTTACAGCCGTTCCTGGATTTAATGTTCTCAAACGACGATGGGATTTATATGGATGATAATGCGGCCTATTAGAACATTCTGGACAGTTCAAGTGAATTATATCGCCACCCAGATCCCACGACATGAAAACCATCAATCGTCTATGGGACATAATAGAGAGGCCAGGTCGTGTACAAAATTCTGCAACACTTTCACG
This sequence comes from Schistocerca nitens, assembly GCF_023898315.1. NCBI lineage: Eukaryota > Metazoa > Arthropoda > Insecta > Orthoptera > Acrididae > Schistocerca > Schistocerca nitens. The sequence continues at coordinate 63,172,879 of NC_064617.1, forward strand.
ATTATGGGTGGCTATAGAGGCAGCACGCCTCAGTACTTCTTCAGGGGACTTCCAATGAGTAGTTGAGTCGACTAGGTGCACTACGCTGGGCAACAGGAGGTCCGACACGACACAGGAAACGCACGTCTTCTGTCATTTCATTGTAAGCAGCCAGTTTCTGGAGATGTTTAGTACCACCCATCATTTTTTTCTATTCTGATGAACCTTTTCACTGATATTTGGCACGAAATCGTCGCTGAACTACCACACTTGACTCACGTTTAGCGAATGCAAGCTTACAAAACCTACGCATTTCTCCACTAGACGCCAAGTTCTCTTCTGCCTGCCCACTAGTGGTACATTCTGTATCCAAACCATGGTGCATATCATGAAAAGGGAGGGTTTCTCCACCACATTACTTTTTCTGCGTTTTCTCACTTGGTCTACGCGATCCCCCTGGATCGAATACGTGTACCCTATTTGTACACTACTGGCCATTAAAATTGCTACACCAAGAAGAAATGCAGATGATAAACGGGTATTCATTGGTAAAATACATTATACCAGAACTGACATTTGATTACTTTTTCACTCAATTTGGGTGCATAGATCCTGAGAAATCAGTACCCAGAACAACAAACTCTGGCCGTAATAACGGCTTTGATACACCTGGGCATTGAGTCAAACAGAGCTTGGATGGCGTGTACAGGTACGTCAGCCCATGCAGCTTCAACACGATACCACAGCTCATCAAGAGCAGTGACTGGCGTATTGTGACGAGCCACTTGCTCGTCCACTATTGACCTCACGTTTTCAATTGGTGAGAGATCTGGAGAATTTGCTGGCCAGGGCAGCAGTCGAACATTTTCTGTATCTAGAAAGGCCCGTAGATGACCTGCAACATGCCGTCGTGCATTATCCTGCTGAAATGTAGGGTTTCGCAGGGATCAAATGAATGGTAGAGCCACGGGTCGAAACACATATGAAATGTAACGTCCACTGTTCAAAGTGCCGTCAGTGCGAACAAGAGGTGACCGAGACGTGTGTAACCAGTAGCATCCCATACCATCACTCTAGGTGATACGCCAGTATGGCGATGACGAATACACGCTTCCAATGTGCGTTCACCGTGCTGTCGCCAAACACGGATGAGACCATCATGATGCTGTAAACAGAACCTCGATTCATCCGAAAAAATGAAGTTCTGCCATTCGTGCACCCAGGTTCGTCATTGAGTACACCATCGCAGGCGCTCCTGTCTGTCATGCAGCATCAAGGGTAACCGCAACCATGGTCTCCGAGCTGATAGTCCATGATGCTGCAAACGTCGTCGAACTGTTCGTGCAGATGGTTGTTGTCTTGCAAACGTCCCCAACGGCTGATTCAGGGATCTAGACGTGGCTGCACGATCCGTTACAGCCATGCGGATAAGGTGCCTGTCATCTCGACTGCTACTGATACGAGGCCTTTGGCATCAAGCACGACGTTCCGTATTACCCTCCTGAGCCCACCAATTCCATATTCTGCCATCAGTCATTGGATCTCGACCAACGCGAGCAGCAATGTCGCGATACAATAAACCCTAATCGCGATAGGCTACAATCCGACTTTTATAAATGCCCGAAAAGTGATGGTGCGCATTTATCCTCCTTACACGAGGCATCACGACAACGTTTCACCAGGCAACCCCGGTTCAAATGGTTCAAATGGCTCTGAGAACTATGGGACTTAACATCTATGGTCATCGGTCCCCTAGAACTCAGAACTACTTAAACCTAACTAACCTAAGGACATCACACACACCCATGCCCGAGGCAGGATTCGAACCTGCGACCGTAGCAGTCGCGCGGCTCCGGACTGAACGCCTAGAACCGCTAGACCACGCAACGCCGGTCAACTGCTGTTTGTGTATGAGAAATCGGTTGGAAAGTTTCGTCATGAAAGCACGTTGTAGGTGTCGCCAACGGCGCCAACCTTGTGTGAATGCTCTGCAAAGCTAATCATTTGCATATCACGGCAACTTATTCCTGTCGGTTTAATTTCGCATCTGTAGCACGTCATCTTCGTGGTGTAGCAATTTTAATGTCCAGTAGTGTATGTTTTTTTTGTATTTGAGTAGGGACGTGCGTACAAGCACGGCGTTTACCTACCTATGTGCCGATTTGTACTTGTTTGTTAATCGATATTAAGCATCGATCGATTAGTTCTGGAACTCGATTGCGAGATCGACCTGACAGGTGGCAGGCGCCATGGGCAATGGATGGGAGACCACCAAGTGACAACACCAAAAAGGAGGGCAAGAGGTTATTTCGTTACGTGAGGAGTATGCAATGTTCGTTGTGTTTGGAATTACGTGACGAATTCTTTATCCACCGGTTCCTGCGAGGAAGCATAGAGAATGTATCAAGAATTATAATCGCACGTTGATCTTTAATGTAAGCTGTGATGTGAAATGCTCTAAAGTGTACACGAATGAGGGCAAGGTTTTGTGATTTTGTTATGAGTGGGTATTACGTAGCGACGTTTGTGTGGCGTGTATACGTGTACAACTCCCGGTCCTCTTAAGATAGAAGATCAGATGCACAATGTGTGTATGTTGTACATCACTGTTATAATAGATGATTGCTATACTGGATATAGGCCTAGGTTTCTCCAGAAAGGTCGTGCTGACCAGAGGTTTACGTATAGTGTGCTTCCACAAATTTGGTTGAGACTCTTGTAGCAAACTGTATCGTCGGCCGAAAAGTAGTTTTTCTGTAGGGTGTCGGGGACAGAAGTGGCCCTACTCGCAATCCGCTGGCGTGTGCTTTATGTCTCCGGTTCAGATGAGCTCCCTTGTGTTGACAAGCAAATACTAGTACCGTCTGAACCGTTCGGACAAGAAAGACAGGAATACACTGGTTCCATATCATAAGTGAAAGAGAAGGGCTACCGACGGATTGGCGAGTGCTGGTCTTCGATGAAACGTGCTCAGCCGGAGGCAGGGCTCTGTAATTCTACAAGTAAACCCGTCCTTGCGATCATAAATTACGTTAACTAACTGATGCACTGACAGTAATTACACTGCTTATGATTGCGTGCTGTTCTTAATGGATAATGAATATATTTCTTTAGTACCACGAAATTACGTTTTTTTGAAGGGTAATCTCTGGTAATTATGTTTGAAAAGCGCTAACAATAAAGGCAGAAGGCTCTCTGAAGTGTTATTTGTCACATATATTTCTACAACGGACCATATGAGGGACCATATGAACTATCTGTGTTAAGTATTTGCTTCGTGAAACTGAGAGGACTGTGTTGGTTCCTTTTCTGTTGATTCGGTTATTATTGAATTTAATATTTTTACTTTTAGTTGAAGCAGTGTTCACAGGAGTCTATGTTAAGCAGAGCCTTAGAACTCCTGTTATTATGGAAAGTAGCATTAAATCCTTAAATCGTCAATTTAAAAAAAAGTGTGGTTATGTCTCTGGCTCTAGGGTGTGATTTTGAAGAGTTTAATAAACATTATTGCCCTGGTTTGAATTGTAGAGTACCTTTAATTGCACGGAATAGCTGGATGTGAGAAACTTCCGAGAAACCGCAGCCGGGCTCGCCGGCTCAACAGATCCCGATGTTAATCCATCCTGGGTAAGCTATTATCCCCGTAGCCCAAAATAGGTGCTTTACCCGGTTCGGCTATACTCCTCTATGCAATGACGTACGTAATTTATTTGTATGTCATGTAGTTTTCACGTGGCCGTCTTCTGGAATCCTGGAGGTACTTATGAATAGCCCTGTAACCTCCACCAGACCTCGTAGACGAGGGCGCTTGCGCCCACCTGTGTGGCAGAGCTCAACTTCGAGGCAGTCGGTTCGGATCCAGGTTGTGGAAGAAATTGACGCCAGCGCTATGATTCATACTCCACACTATATCATGCTATACACACACCCAATATAGTCACCGACATGAAAGAGATGCACTTCAGACGCAGCTCTCACACAGCACGCGGAAATGGACCATGCTGTGTGGAGGTTGAAAACACTACCCAATTAGCTCAACTTATCCTTCCGTGTGTTCCACACAACTTCGCCATTTGACACTTTATTTGCTAACATTTTTATGTTCCACACTGGGACTGTATTTTAGCTAGAAGAGTCTAACAAAAAAAGAGAAATAGTTGTCTGGGTTTATAGCAGTAAGACTGCAAATCATAAGAAAAATGAATCATATGGTTTGTATATGGTGTTATTAGTGTAGGTATCATTTTTAATTTTCCTTATTGTACTGAAGCTCACAGTAGTTAAAAATTGTACGCGATGAAACTGGCACACGTAAAGCATGTCCAGTAAATAAGGGCGCTAGAATATATATTTTTAAAGCTATGTGCACTTGTTCATTTTCACTACTGTGAAACGCATGTCTACAAGCCATCTACTTTTGCTAGCTATCTACAAAATGTGGTAAACATATGAGGACACTTTCTTCTATTATTATCCATAGATACAGCAAGCAGTAAACATCGTTACTTTTCTACTGTAAACGGTACTCACAGTCTTGGCTACGCACAGCGCATTGTGGAAGAACCAGTTTGTGATTTCATAAGTCCGTATAATTCTTATACATTGGAATACTATGTTTCCACTTACCAGTATAGTGAAAGGGTATTATTCCACACCGCTAATGGCAGACATTATCTTCCATTATCATCTGGCAAATGGAAACCTAATTTGACCGTATATTCCACCAAAGAGGTGGACTGATGCAAGGTAGATTCAGTTCTTATAAAACGACTTGCCTGTCCTGCTACTTAAGGCATTGTACCAACAACAGCTTGGGACGTGTTTCATGCATGATGGAGGACGACCCCGTTTTCCCCATAATATTCGAGAACACTTCACACATACAGTTAATGGACAACGGATTTGTTGGGGAGGTCCAGTACGTGGTGCAGAGTGTCTCTACGAACTTAATCCCTTGTTTTTTGGTGTCAGAGACAGATGAAATATCTGGTGTATGCAAGCCCCATTAGTGGTATACAAACGGTACATAGACACGTCATCAGTGCCTGCCAGCGTATCCGTGACCAACGTCGAGGTTTTCGGAGAGTGTGTGATTCCCTAAGAAGTCGGACAGAAGCACGCCTTACTATGAACGGACACCTACAATAGCGATGGCTGAGAAGCGAAAGTCGTACGAAATAGCAAGCTGATTACAATAGCAACTCTGCTGTTTCACACTAGCAGAATAATGTGTTCTCATTTGTGTACTCAGTTGTTTACTGCTTTCGTAACAGCAACGATCTTTCAGTAGAAGAGATGTGTTGCACAGAGGCTAAAATGAACAACTGCTTACAGCTCTTAAGATGTACATTTTGCAGACCATTTTTATTAGTCATTTTTTTCTTGTTTAGTTTTCTCAAATTATGGAATGCTCTTTTACAGCATCCTGTGTAAGAAAATATCAATGCGAATCATTTAATAATGGCCTGAACTGCTCATCTTTCGTCGTTCATCAAAATCTATTTAACATCTATTAGTTCGTTCTTATTACTTGACAAAATACGCTGCAAAATTAAAGATGACATACGCAATCCGGCCACCTGTTGCGGTGCTTGGAATTCACATACAAAATCTCTACTTACGCCTCTGAAGGGGTAGTTGGATCCCCAGTTGGCGGTTTTACCCATTGTGGGCGCTCCGTTGTCCGGTGTGAAGACGATTATGGAGTTCTCCAACATTCCTCGGCTCTGCAGCGCAGCCACCACTCGGCCCACCGATTCATCCAGTTTGGACACCACGCCTATAAAAGGAGAAGGTGCAGAAGTCGCGGGTCGCCGAGATCTGTATCATATTATTGCGAAGCCCTTTGTTCGACGCATAACGATCGACAGTGCCTGTCACCACCCTTGACAAAAAAGACTGTTATCAGGCCTGGTATAATAAATACACCTGTTGATCTGGGAAAGGACTGAACAGACATCTGGTGCTCTAATATCCCTTACTGGCGAAACAAGTGAACATTCTTTGGTTTCCGTATCCACACGCCCTTCCCCACCAAACTGACAATGAAATTTCCACATATCTTCCAGCACACTCCTTTGACCTTCATACATCTCCCGCAATCTTGGGTCCCTACATACTATAGCCTCCAATATTCTTGAGAACACTGGCTGCTGCCACGCCTCTATCGTCCCACCTTTTCTCGTTTTCCACGCACTCCATATTCTTTCAGCAGGGACGAAATATGCAGTCTGGATCAAAACTGCACTTAGACCGTCTTTGAACAGCGTGAGTTCCAAGGAAGCTGACGAAGTGTCCAGCAACCATCGCCGCCACTCTCTTCATCGCAGCCCTGCCGCCGCTCCACCTGCCACAATCCGAGCAACGCCCGAAGAACAGTACTGGTGGTGAATGCCCACTGCATTCCTACTCATTTTCTTTTCTTTTCAATCGCCTTCCTTTCTATGACCGTCGATTCATTTCCAGCCACAACCTACCCTGAACATCCCATTTCAAATGAAGTCCTCAACCCACACTTCCCTCGCCTGGCCAGCGCCACATTCCTAACCCAAAACCTGCATCCCAGCTGTGAGTTCCTTTCTGCAAATACATCCTTCAATCATTTCAGTCTAACGTCTTCCCATATACCTCCCATACGTCAGTCCCGACTCGCACTACCTAGAGCCTGTATCCCGCCGTCCTCATTTTGATTTAGAATATACCAGTGCGACCGCCTGCGCCTGATATTTAAAGAATCTATTTCACTATTGAACTCACTTGTACAAAATCAGACACCTGATAACTTTATATGTGCGTTAACGTGTATAATATTAGTCGTTAAGTTAGTAAAACCTAAACAGAGGTAGCCGTAAAGCATTAATTAATTAATTGCCTGATGCTGAAGTTTTACTACATGAACGGCGACAACAGAGTAAGTGATATTTTTTTTTCCTGTATTGTTTTGTGAAGGATGTCAGACAGAAAAGTTTGGAAATTGTTAGAGATTTTATGTAAACTTCGTTGGAAGTCGCTTAGTGCACTTCTTCGCAAATACTGGATGAATATAATCTGGATAATTTGTGCGCCATGAGGTACTCCCTCTCGGGACATTTACACAATTAAAGGTGCTCCTGACAGCCTTCTTTCATGAGATTATTAATTGATTCATTTAGTTCGGTAATTTTCCGGTGTGCTACTTACTCAACACATAGTCATGCATTGGAGAAAGTTCACGTAGGCAATCAACTTTAATGATTTTATCCCCTCTTTATTTATCATACCAGCATCATATTACCCTTGAGCCACAATCCTAACCATAGATAGCTCTGCGGTGTATGAATGTGCGGATAATCGAAAATGCATGTGCGATCATAGGCAAAAAATAGCGTTGAATTCAGATTTCAAGGCTGGCTTGTGGCATAACCATTCCGGAGACAACAGTTTGCGCCACTCCTCTTGGGTGTATATCTTGCGATTAGTTAGCTGTGGAAGTTTCCACTGTCCCTGTTCCGTATTGAGCCGGCCGCGGTGGCCGTGCGGTTCTAGGCGCTTCAGTCCGGAACCGCGGGACTGCTACGGTCGCAGGTTCGAATCATGCCTCGGGCATGGATGTGTGTGATGTTCTTAGGTTAGTTAGGTTTAAGTACTTCTACGTTCTAGGGGACTGATGACCTAAGATGTTAAGTCACATAGTGCTCTGAGCCATTTGAACCATTTTTGTTCCGCATTGTCGCATCGAGTTAGTTAGCGCCTCGAGATAGGAAGCCAAACGAACAGAATTCCAAGGAAGGCTGCCTTCGCACCTTCCAAGGTAGCAAGCAGCAGCGATCTCAATGAATAGTAAGCACTTATTGACGTCTGCCGGGTCACAAGTGAGGTCCATAGTAAGCAATTGTAGTGAAGTTAAACAATTGCTGAGATGCTGTGCCTACTGATATACGTCATTTTTCTGTACGTGATGTGGTCTCAGTTATGTTCAGAAAACCTGGAGGTTCTTAACTAACAAATCAATGATAGCAGGTGAAAATTTGTGCCAGATCGGGACTCGAACCTGTATACCTCCCCTTAATCACCTTTGCCGTCCTATCATGCTTCCCAGCCGATTCAAATTCTCAGCCTGCTACACCATTACTGATGTAGCATCACCTACCCATTAAGCCTTTATTCACAGTTCCTTGTTCATGTAGGATATTGGACGTGACGTGCATCTTCAGTGAAAGACAGGACCTCTGGCAGTCATCACCACACACACACAAACGCACACACACACATAAAAAAATTGCATCACTCCTGTTTTCAGAACTCCTGTAGATAGACGTTGACTGTGGATATTGTATCACACAGACAGTCCCTTTTTCAACAATGGAAGTGTCCAGGCGTCTCGGAGTGAACCAAAGCGTTGTTCGGACATGGAGAGAGACATAGAGGTAGCAACTGTCGATAACATTCTTCGCTTTGGCCACCCAAGCGTTGCTACTGCAGTGGATGACCGCTGCCTACGGATTATGGCTCGAAGGAACCCTGACAGCAACGCCATCGTGTTGAATAACGCTTTTCGTGCAGCCATAGGACGTCGAGTTACGACTCAAACTGTGTGCAATACGCTGCATTATGCGCAACTTCACGCCTGATGTCCATGGCGAGGTCCATCTTTGCAACCACGAACACAATGCAGCGCGATACAGATGGGCCCAATAACATGCCGAATGGACCGATCACGATTGGCATCACGTTCTCTTCACCGATGAGTGTCGCATATGGCTTGGAGCAGACAATCGTCATAGACATGTTTGGAAGCAACTCTGTCAGGCTGAACGCCTTAGAAACACTGTCCAGCGCGTGCAGCAAGGTAACGGTTCTCTGCTCTTTTGGGGTGGCGTTATGTGGGGCCGACGTACGTCGCTGGTGGTCATGGAAATTGCCGTAACTGCTGTACGATACGTGAACGGCATCCTCCGACCTACAGTGCAACCACATCGTCAGCATATTACCGTGGCATTCTTCTTCATGGATGACAGTTGGCGCCCCCATCGTGCACATCTTGTGAATGATTTCCTCCAGGATAACGACATCGCTCGACTAGAGTGGCCAGCATGTTCTCCAGACATGAACCCTAACGAACATGCCTTGGATAGATTGAAAAGGGCAGTTTACAGACGACGTGACCCACCAATCAATCTGAGGGATCTACGCCGAATCGCCATTGAGGAGTGGGACAATATGGACCAACAGTGCCTCGATGAACTTGTGGATAGCTTGCCACGACGAATACAGGCATGCATCAATGCAAAAGGTCGTGCTGCTGGGTATTAGAGTTACCGGTGTGTACAGAAAACTGGATCTCCACCGCTGAAGGTCTCGCTGTATGGTGGTACAACATGCAATGTGTGGTTTTCATGAGCAAATAAAGCCGGCCGCTGGTGGCCGAGCGGTTCTGACGCTACAGTCTAGAACCGCGCGACCGCTACGGTCGCAGGTTCGAATCCTGCCTCGGTCATGGATGTGTGTGTTGTCCTTAGGTTAGTTAGGTTTAAGTAGTTCTAAGTTCTAGGGGACTTACGACCTAAGCAGTTGAGTCCCATAGTGCTCAGAGCCATGTGAACCATTTGAACCATTTGAGCAAATAAAATGGTGGAAATGTTGTTTATGTTGATCTCTATTCTAATCTTCTATATGTGTTCCTGAACTCTCCTGTCTTGCGTCTTGCTTTGAGGATGCAATGATGTACGTCTGACTCATTGGCTTTGTCATAAGCGAAAGCGTCTTTCAAATTCAGAGAGCGGCTGTTGGTGTAATTAACTATTTGTGCGCTGAAAGTCTCCCTCGCACACTAATGACTGTAGTAATTATTCCTCTTCATTCAGTTTTTAACAAACAGGGAACACATCTTGAAATCTGGTTTTGCAGGACAGAACGGATCAGGTTGAAGAAAGGGGCCAAGGTCAATTACTGTTAGTTATACAAGAACACACACAACTTTATTCCTTAAGCCAATGCACAGTTACCTCTTTAACACAACAAAGATCATTTCACGGCTGAGGGCCCAGGTAACTTCTCCCGAATAAGTTTAAATGAATGCCTTTAAAACACCAGGATTTAGAGTAACAGCTGAAGGCCGTACTTAAGTAAAACTGCAATATCTTCTTGGCTAAAGGCCAAAATAATATTTCAGATCAGCTAAGGAAATTATTTAAAAGCCAAGCATTTACAAAATCCTGATAAAGGCCATATTAAGGAAAATTCAAATTAATTCTCCGGCTGAAAGCCAAATTAAGAAAATTTTCTTTACATAATGAAAAATACATTAAAGGTAAGCCTTAACACAGTACAACAGAAAAACATCTTGAAAAAACTTGTCGGCTGAAGGCCCAAACAATTACTCAAGAATAATTAAAGAAAACCTTAAGATAAGATTTGCAGAACATGGCTGAAGGCCGTTTCAAGAATTCAAAATAATTAAAGAGAAACCTTACAGGCTAGGATTTACATATTAAAGCCACAGATTCTGAAACAAGGCCTAATCTTAAATTTGTTATGACGTGTAGCATATGCTACACATGAAACAGACAGTATTAACACACGTCTGAAGGCGTGGCACAGTACCTGCGACCAAATAAAATTTACAATGGCAAACAACAAACAGTGGTGCTCAGAAGTGTTCGAATGGTTGGCCTGGGGACGAAACTCTAACCACAGTTTAGGTTAGACAGACAGCCAAGTGGAACACTAAACAATCGGGTTGCAGCATTGCCTACGGACGGCTAACAAACCAACCAATCGCCTAATCAATTCCCTTCCACCCGAACAACAGCACAACCACCAAAGGTACCAGCGAAGATGAGGATCGCAGCAGGATTATGTCTCAGTAATTGGCGTGTAAACACAGTCAAGGCAGAATAAAAACTCAAAGAGAAAAAGAGAACAACACCAAGCTGTCGAACTACACAACACGCCAGACAGTATCAACACAGCGAGGAAAACACAGTGCAGCAAAACTACGGTAATGACCAGAACGTTAACGGCCGCAAGGCAGAAGATACCGCTGGTGCATTTCACTAATAAATTATAATCACTTCAAAGGTTGAACACCATACAGGCAGATGGCTGCAAAATTTTTCTGACTCCAACAAACCATCACGTTGCCGCTTGTGGGGAAAGCCCAGGATACAACAACCAGCAGTTAACGAACAGCGGTTGAGCTTTTATGACAGGTTCGCTGATTACTAAACTCCAGTATGCAGGTGCGGTGGGCTACGAACTTAGGATTTCTCGCACCTAGTGCCACACAACTCCTACCCCACGTGCACGCCGCCAGCGGCCCCAGTCTGATTACACGCCGCAGAGACTTCCTCGGTGCTCCGCCGCAGCCGACCAACTGCCACACACACCTTGACACGGAAATATAACTGCCACACCAAATAACTTACAACAGTACCAGTATAAAACTTCCTGGCAGATTAAAACTGTGTGCCGGACCGAGAATCGAACTCGGAACCTTTTTCTTTCGCGAGCAAGTGCTCTACCGACTGAGCTACCCAAGCACGACTCACGACCCGTCCTCACGGATTTAATTCCGCCAGTACCTCGTCTCCTACCATCCAAACTTCACAGAGGGTCTCCTGCGAACCTTGCAGAACTAGCACTCCTGGAAGAAAGGATATTGTGGAGACATGGCTTAGCCACAGCCTGGGGGGATGTTTCCAGAATGAAATTTTCACTCTACAGCGGAGTGTGCGCTGATATGAAACTTCCTGGCAGATTTAAACTGTGTGCCGGTCCAAGACGAACTCGGAACCCTTGCCTATCGCGGGCAAGTGCTCTACCGACTGAGCTACCCAAGCACGATTCACGACCCGTCCTCACAGCTTCAATTCCGCTAGTACCTCGTCTCCTACCATCCAAACTTCACAGAGGGTCTCCTGCGAACCTTGCAGAACTAGCACTCCTGGAAGAAAGGATATTGTGGAGACATGGCTTAGCCACAGCCCGGGGGGATGTTTCCAGAATGAATTTTTCACTCTACAGCGGAGTGTGCGCTGATATGAAACTTCCTGGCAGATTTAAACTGTGTGCCGGACCAAGACGAACTCGGGACCCTTGCCTATCGCGGGCAAGTGCTCTACCGACTGAGCTACCCAAGCACGATTCACGACCCGTCCTCACAGCTTCAATTCCGCTAGTACCTCGTCTCCTACCATCCAAACTTCACAGAGGGTCTCCTGCGAACCTTGCAGAACTAGCACTCCTGGAAGAAAGGATATTGTGGAGACATGGCTTAGCCACAGCCTGGGGGGATGTTTCCAGAATGAAATTTTCACTCTACAGCGGAGTGTGCGCTGATATGAAACTTCCTGGCAGATTTAAACTGTGTGCCGGACCAAGACGAACTCGGGACCCTTGCCTATCGCGGGCAAGTGCTCTACCGACTCAGCTACCCAAGCACGATTCACGACCCGTCCTCACAGCTTCAATTCCGCTAGTACCTCGTCTCCTACCATCCAAACTTCACAGAGGGTCTCCTGCGAACCTTGCAGAACTAGCACTCCTGGAAGAAAGGATATTGTGGAGACATGGCTTAGCCACAGCCTGTGGATGTTTCCAGAATGAAATTTTCTTTCAGTGCACCATTCGCGACCTAACAAGGAAACGGAGTGAAAGCCAGTTCTAACTGAAGTACTCTTTTCCATACACGGTAAGGAGAATTACGAAGTATAAAATAGGGTTAACTGGTCAGTCGCTACCGTCTTAGCACTTTGTACTTTGTATTAGCATTTAACATGGTAAAAAACTTTCTAAAGCCAAGATCGCATAAATATTTCTTTACTTCCAGCATCCGATTTCGACAGACTTTGTTGACATCTTCAGGTCTTCAAAATTTTTACGAAACTTATTTATTGTGACTCTCTAAGACATGAAGACGACAGCAAAATCTGTCGAAACCGGTTGTTAAACGTTGAGAAACATTTATGTGATTTTGGCGTTATTGTTTTTCAGCACGTAAGAGCAGATCACCATCTCGACGTGCCAAGATTCTGTTTGCGTTTAACAATTAGAGCTAGCATTTATGAAATACACTTCATCATCCAACCTGCGTATAGGCGCCTGTTGGGGTCCGATATGTAGAGGAACTTGTTGATGGTCTCTTGCGGTGCTGCGACGGGGGCAGCGGGGTCCCCCGAGTGGCAGGCCTGGTGCGCCAGGTACAGGAAGAGAGGCTTCTCCGTGTTGTGCTCCAGGATGAGCCGCTCAGCCTCCTCCGTGTAGACGTCCGTGGAGTAGCGGCCGGCGTGCTCCCACGCCGTCGTCAGGTTCTTCCACAGGATGTAGCCGTTCAGCTCCTGTAAGAAATAAAGTTGCTACACTCCTTCAGTGTTGTGACGGACTTTGTTGAAGCCTGAGCTTCAGGTAGGCTTCAGCAACCAAGTAACTGATATGCGGGCCAGCCACCAATGTAATTCTACAGCTAGCTTCTGTAATAGTATCGAGGTAGCACCCTACAATGCGGCGTTTTGGCGTCAATATTTGGCTGAGTAGCACGCGGTGTATCGCAACACGCCTGGCTGCAAGGAAATTGTCCCAACTCAGACCAAAGCAGCATTACTTCGGCGTCGTTCAGTCTCCGTAAAGTCATCTGCCAAAGCTCATCAAGAACGAACAAGGCACACCTGCATTTCTACGAACAGTCAGCTAGCCATGATGATTCTGGGTTTAGAGTGGGATCCGTAGGGTTCAGGCTGTTCAGTCGCCACTGTCACTCAGCACATCAGTTGGTGTCCATCCATCTTGAGTTCAGCTTGGGCTTACTGCATGCCTCTATCAGGCGCCAATGCCAGCCATTGGCCTTACGCAACAAGAACTGACACGGTAAGTGGTCAGCAAGGAGGTGGTGCCGAAGGCCAGAGTGGCGCTGCAATAGTTTTACACCGTTCGTGGCGTCACTGACTACCTAGCAGCCACGACAAGCACTTGGGACACAATTGTAGGAGTGGTGTGCGGAAGGTATTAAGCAACCGAAAAAAAAAAATTACTGATTAGTGGGAGCAGTGAAGGAAGCAGATTGGTGAAAAGAGTACAGTGCGCCCTCTCAGGTACGAAGAACTTGTCTGATGACGCGGTTGGGGATGATATCAGAGTCGATATGGAAGACATAAGGGGCCCAGTATTACGAGTTTAACAGAACTTTGGAAGACCTGAAGTGAAATAAGGCAGGAGGGGTGCCTAATCCTCCTACGGAATTCATGAAATTATTATGGGAATTTGACAACCAAGTGGGTATTGTAATTGGTGTATAGCAGTCATGAGTCTGGAGATACACTATCACGCTTTAGAGAAGATGTCATCCACAGGTTCCCGAAGGTATCAATGGAAGCTAAAGTGCGCGTCATTTATGACGGCGGCCGAGTTTAGGTTCGTTCTGCGCATCTGACGTCACAAAACACAGTCAGCCAATGATCAGAGAACGACGTTGCCAGAGCTAGACTGCAGTGCAGACCACGGACGAGTGTCTTCAGTTATAGAAACGTTCAGTCATAAATAAAGTAATTGAACAAAGCAGTGTCTTGATAGCTGACTTTCTTTTATAGAAAGTTTGGAAAAAGCGTTCTTTATACTAATTGCTTCATATTCTATTAATTAATTAAACCAAACAAGCAATAAGCCTCCTAATTCAGGCGATAGCAAGGAAAGGTGTTTGTATCATTCTCACTAACCGTTTTTTCGCAATAAAGAACAGCGGTAATTTTTTATTTCCTATTGTACTTCGACGAAGCGTGAGTAATTCCTCCGGGAGATATACTGAATGTCAAGCTGAGTTAGCGTGATGGTTGAAGTGTATGGCCATGAAGCGAAAGGTTCTGACTTCAAACGTTATTCTGTGCTTAATATTTTCTTTATTTACAAACAATATCGAAGTGTCTCACTTCATGAATTTTATTCGTTTGAATGTAATTTTGTGAAAATTCTAATGGCAACTATACGCTATGGACTTTTACTTCTGCAAACTCTTCAAAATTTCGTTCAATAGTTTACTACATCTAATGCTGCACAATAACTGCGTTGAACTTCGAAACAAAATTAATTCATTTATGGGGGTGGGGGGGGGGGGGAAGGTATCGGTCAAGAAGATGTGTAGAAATCGAATGATAAAGTGTGTCAAAGCAGTCGAAACACCATGTGTCTGCACAGGCGAGCAGTGCAATGATGAGAAAATCGTGCACATTGCTGAATTCGGGGAGCACGTCCCTGTAGCAGCGAAAGGGTTAATGCGGCCGTGGTGGCTTTACTTCATAAACTGCGCGCTCCCCTCTAAACGTAAGTTTGCGAACTATACTATGGCGCTGCTTCTCTTGGCGCGCACAACTGGCAACGCAGCAATCTCCCGCGTCTGGGCGGGCATGCGCGAACCGCCAAGATAAAAAAGAATTGAACTATAAGTGGGGATCTATCACACAAACAGCTTAATGGCTCAGTCAAAGAAGTTGCTGACGACCATTATATACGGAAGAATGAGGAAGGAAAGTTAGGATCTGGTTAAAGAACATTCACTAGATTTCAGTATTCCGAGATCCACAGTAACAACAGCGTGCCGAGAATACCAAATCTGAGGCATTAACTCTTACCAGACAGAACGCAGTGGCCGACGGCCTTCGGGTGGCGACTGAGAGCAACGGCGTTTACGTAGAGTTGTCAGTGTTAAAAGACAATCAACACTGCGTGAAACAACCGCAGAAATCCGGCAGAGTACTGCGGCGAAATTTGGCTCTAATGGGCTATGGTCGCATACGACTGACGCAAGTTGCTTTGCTCACAACAATGCAGCGCTTGCAGTGCCTCTTCTATCTTGACCATATCGATTGGACCATGGGTTACTGGAAAGCCGTGGCCTGGTCAGACGAGGCCCGGTTTCAGTTGGCAAGAGCTGACGATAAGGTTCGAGTGTAGTGGAGGCCCGACGAAGTCATGGATCCAAGTTGTCCACTACGCACTGCAGTAGCTGGTGGCGGCTCCACAGTGGTATGAGCTGTGATCACATGGAATGGACTGGATCGTCTGGTCCAGCTCTACCGATCATTGACTTGAAATGGTTTTGTTTGGCTATCTGGAGACCATTTGCAGCCATTCATGGATATTTTTTCCCCAAACAGCTACTGAATTTTTATGGATGACAATGCGTTATCACTATCACAGGCACGAACTTGCCACATAAAGAAGTACATAAAGTTACCTGGATGTCCCAAGATGGAAGTACGAAGAACCAGATCGATCATGTTCTAGCTGACGGAGGTCATCATGGAAGTGTCGAACATGTACGTACCTTCCGCGGGGGCAGATATGAACTCCGACCACTTTTTGATTGTACCAAAACTACGTCTGAAACTGTCCACCAAATGGCCGGCCGAAGTGGCCTTGCGGGTGAAGGCGCTGCAGTCTGGAACCGCGAGACCGCTACGGTCCCAGGTTCGAATCCTGCCTCGGGCATGGATGTTTGTGATGTCCTTAGGTTAGTTAGGTTTAACTAGTTCTAAGTTCTAGGGGACTAATGACCTCAGCAGTTGACTCCCATAGCGCTCAGAGCCATTTTTTGTCCACCAAATGGCGAAATAATGAAAAAAAAGTATGATCCGCTTTGACAAGAAAACATTGAAAGATCTAGCAGTGAAACAGCGTTACCAAGAAAAAGTTGCAGAACATCTCAGAACATCGGAGGATGATAACGTAGAAGGCGCATGAGTGGCACTACGAAATGCAGTATTACTGAGCGAAATGAAGAGCTTTTTTGCGTTCCAGAACTCAGTTGTAAACGATTTGATGAAGAATGTCGGAAATCCGTAGAGACCAGATCAACGACAAGCCTGAAATGGCTAGAGCAACCGTCCCATGATCAAGAATTCCTTTTTGCGATGAGAGGCGAATCACAGACAGCTCATAAGGAGGAAGAAAAGGGGAGCACCAAAAAATCTGTTGATAGCAGTCGTAGAGTCAAAGTCCTCACTCTCTTTTTTCGAGGCCTCAAGATTTGCCAGAGGTGTCTACCGACAACCTACACTGGTTTTAACGAGTGAGACTGGTGAAGTGATACCACCACCAGAGCAGTCAAACCTATTTAAAAAACATTTTCTGGGTTTATTGAACCATGACAGCCCAACAGTGTTGACAACTCAGATACTGGGCTAGTTTGATCGAGAGGAAATCCATGAACCTACAGAAGAGGAAAACCCTGTTGATCTAAAGGCCCTCTAGAACAACAAGGCTCGAGGTGACAGAGGTATCAGAGCTGAGATGCTACGCCTAAGGGATGAAGCATTGATGGACATGTTGAAGCGGTTAATATTTACCATCTGGATAGTGGAAAAAACTACTGAAGAATGGAAGGGAACAATTATATGTCCCATCTTCAAGAAGGGAGATGCCACACAAGCATCCAACTACCGCGGGATTTCACTCCTTGAGAATTGGGTGCAAAGTATTTAGAATGCTGCTCCGTAACCGCTTGAAACCATTGGATGAATAAATTATAGGCCCTTATAAATGTGGCTTCATCTCTGGACAGTCGACTCCTGATCACATATTTACCTTGAGGCATCTAACAAAATAATTTTACAAGTTTGATCACAACTACGTTTCGTCTTCGTTGATTTTAGAGAAGCATACTCTATACTACGGAAAACGTTAGAAGAACTTGACATTCCACCTGAATTCATCAGACGAATATCAGCTTGCTTCTCCCAATCAACTTGCCAAGTAAGTTTCGGTAACCAACTATCATCACCATTCGGTATTCGAAAAGGATTGCGACAAGGAGATCCATTGGCGCCAATACAATTCAACATGGCCTTGGTAAAAGTAAGCTTCGACACTGGTCGAAACAGAGAACTGGAGATGCTGGGAACAGACACGGCCAAAAATTGGAGCAGAAGAGGCTACAGTGGTTTGACCACATCTTCCGAGCCTGTGGATGCCTCCGTGATTTCCGTTCCCAACCTGCTGTAAGACGCCCAAAGGGACGACCGAGAACGCGATGGAAGGATCGGGTACTGGCCATACTCAAGTTGAGCCGACAGCGGTAGAATATGAGGCTGGGGACCGACAACGACGGACCGCCATCTGCAATAATTGTCTCCCATACTGAGATTGTGAGTGACTGGTGCTTTTTTTTCTTTTTGTAATGAGTGCCTTTGCTAATTTTTATAGCGTGTAGTTTGTTGTAGTCTTTTTACATTGTGGTTTGCATCGTTTTTTATTCTGCTGTAGGCCTTAAAGGCCCTTAGACGTAATTAATGATGATGATGCAGCCCTGGAGAATCGACACTACAGTTTCACATGCAACTATGCAACCAGAACTGGTCAGCCCGTAACACTGGAGACACAGGTGGCTACTGCGGCTTTAAAGGCTAGAACTGGGTTTGAATTTTATTTCACCTAATTTTTTATGGGCTTAAAATGTTCCGCAGAGAATCTGTTTTTAAGATTCGTTCATATCAAGTGTCCCATAAATGTTAAATACGTAAAACCCTCTATTTACTGCTTATGGTTCTCGCGAATCTGAACAGTCTAATGCAATCGATTTATTATGTATGTAATATAGTAGTTACTGACGTAATTAGGGTCCTACTAGTTTCGAATAGTATCACAGAGGGCAATTAGTATCAAGTAAAATACTATTCTGAACAAGATTTCTATTTGTAACGTGATTTGTTTCTGGTAAATAGTCGTAAAGCACGTGTTTCTTTCTCGTCTGTGTGACTTGTCAATTCGCTTGTTTTTTGTGCGAAGCAAACTTGAGAAAAAGTTCGAAAAGTAATCCCAGTCTTACAGAAAACACTTCGATTCGTAAGTGGACGCCTCTTAATCGACGTAGATTCGTCAAGATGAGAGTGTTTCAACGTAGGCGAAATAAAAGGCCAGCTGTACGGTGCTGGAATTACCGATTAAAGGTTTGTTCCGTTTCAGTATTAAAAATCACAAGCTGTAACTTTAATCGCATGTATTTTATAAACAACACTTTTGAAGTTGGCGTGAGCTATAACTCATGAAATATGAGTGCATTTACATCATATCCTTTTGTAACATGTGCGTCGGCATTTAGTCTACTGTAGTTCGCACAATTTTTGCGCTACATTTTAATTCCGAGTGTTGGTGTACGTTTCTTTAACCAATGTTCCTGTTTTCAGAAAAATATTCTTTCATTTCAGAGAGTGCCACCATTTTGTGAAGCTTTTTTTATAATTTGTCTACATACTACGTTACACAATACCATTACTTCAAAAGCAGATTTGGAAATTTTGTTCTAAACTGACATTTGTGGCGTTGAGAGCCACCAGCAACCGTCCTCTTAGTCGTGCAGTAGCCTCTGTTTCTATTACTTAAAAAAGTACACAATGAAGTCTTAAAGGTGTAATAATAAAGATCTAAAGTCATTTTTGTAACTTTTTCGTTATTTTATTGAAAAAAGTGATGAATATCGGTTCAAAAATCTAGCGTCATTGTCGTTACCTCTGTTGCAGTTGGAAAGTAATCGACGTCTGCTGTGATTATAGGGATTTCATTGATCAGTAAAAACAGGAAAAGAAAATAACGTAGTATAGAATTTGACAGGAATAATGTAGTAGAAGCTGCAAATTACACATTTGCAATTTCAGAGATTCTAATTTGGATGACGACAATCAAATTCGTTGTAAAAGATCTTGTTTATGCAATATCAGGCCTATTAAAGGTAGTGCTATGTTGTGTCTTTTAGATTTTATTCTCACCATTTGGCGGAAAAGTGCGGTGAGGATTGAGTAAAGTTTAGAAGAAAGGAAGTATTCAGCTGAGTTTGGACATTTACGAGGGCATACGGGAAAGTAATGCCTCAGAATTTTTTAATCTGTTCTCAATATCGGTTGAGGTATTACATGCCATGCACATTAGTAGGTCGTCGTTACCGCTTTGCCGATGCAAGTTGCAAACCGCTGCCGCTTCAGGGTTCTGAACTGTAGCGTGTGTCATGGCAACGTGTAACCTAATTGTGTCGGTTAGTGAGAAACAGCGCGCTGAAAACGAATTTCAGACCACAGAAGAGGTTCCTCGAATTGAAATCGGCTGAATGAAAGCTCTGTATAGTGATGGTAGCATCGACATCAGTAGCGCGCAGCATTGGTGCTGCTCGTGCTAGCAATCAAGTTAACGGTGATGCTAATATTAACATGTGTGTCACAGTTGAGAGTGGGCGACTGTGCACGGCAACCGACGAGACTCATTAGTATCGGGTTGATGAATTCATCAGAGGCAGTGGTCGGCTAACACGGCCACAGTCTCAGGTAAGTGTGACAGATCACAGAGGGTGTGCAGAAAACAGTGTGCGTGGTGCGTGCCTCCAATGCTCCCTCCTGACGTGAAACAAAGGTGAGTGGACATCTGTCAACTGTTTCCTTTGCACTTTAACCTCGAGGGTAATTATTTCCTCAACAATGTGACAGGTAATGAAAGCAGGGTTCACAGTTTTGAGCCAGAAAACAAGAAAACGTTGATGAATGGAGATCCGCCATGAACGATTTCCAAAGCCAAAAAAAAAGTTCAAGGCCATGCTAGCAGCAGGCAAAGTCATGCTAACAGTGCTCTGGGATGTTCAAGGCGTGGTGCATTTGTTATTCATGCATAAAGGCACCACCACGAATTCTGCAAGGTACTACGAGGCCCTCAGAAAACTGAAAGCGGGAATTCGAAGAGTATGCCCGCAAATGGAGCAAACTCTTCTTCAGCATGACAATGTCAAAAGACACTTGAGCTCTGCGACGTCTGCAGCAATCCGACGACTTGGGTTGATTGTCATCGACCATCCTCCGTACTGTCCTGATCCGTGCGTGGCTCGTGTTCCCACCATCATGTATATTACACCCTGTTTTTAACGTACTTGCACCTCACTACGTTAACTTAAATTACGACTGTGACTGAGTTGCTGCTTTGCCTGACTGTCAGCGGCGTTATCAGCGCTTACCGATATATCCCCTCTTGTAGTATCTTAGCTGGACTGCTATTACTTCGCCGACCGGGGTGGCCAAGCGGTTCTAGGCGCTTCAGTCTGGAACTGCGCGACCGCTACGGTCGCAGGTTCGATCCTGCCTCGGGCATGTATGCGTGTGATGTCCTTAGGTTAGTTAGGTTTAAGTAGTTCTAAGTCCTAGGGGAATGATCACCATAGATGTTAAGTGCCATAGTGCCCATTTGAATTTTTTTTTTTTTTTTGCTATTACTTGCCGGCCATTGTCTGTCGTAAGCCAGTATGCGAGGGGAGTTCGGGCTGCCAGTGAGTTGGAACGTCTCTGGAGGGCAGTCTGGACCTTCCAGTCGGGGAGTTGCAATGCGGCACTAGGGTTGGAGCAGGAGTGAGATCTGTGTCGACGTTGCTCTCCGACCATTGCCGCCACACATCACTTGAGCCGGGCCACGGTCTTAGTGGATCGTCGGTCGATCGTCCTACCGGACGAGACGCGTTCATGAGTCGGCTCTGTCTGTCTGTGTGTGTGTGTGTGTGTGTGTGTGTGTGTGTGTGTGTGTTCATCGACTCCCGATTTGTCTTCGTGCGTGCTTAGTTACTGTTGGGTATCGCTCAGTTCTTCGTGCAAGTGTTTGTCAGGTTGTGTCTGTACTTGGCGTGATTTTCTTTGACAAGTTATTTTAAATGTTGTCGGCATGCTGGCTCTGAGAGGTCGGTCGTCTCATCGGGCGACGTGTAACTGATTCTCTGATCGCTTCTGGGCCCCTTCAGTTACCATCTTGTGGAACTTGGGCTGGTCCTTTCCTGGTGCAGGGATGTCGTTTAGCCAGTGGGCGTTTTTCCTTTGCATGGTTGCGTCCGTGCCAGTATTTCCGCCGTCTTGTGTCTGGAAGTGAATGGGAGACGCACCAGCAATGCAGTCGCAACGGAGCAGCACGCGCGGACGGACCAGCAGGCAGTCGATCGGTTGTTGCCGACGAGGGAAGTTATCTCAGCGCGGTGCAGTCCGCTGGGTCTGCTGGCAGCCCCTGCGCAGTGTCGGAGCGTGTGTGGAGCTGTCCGATCGCTATGAGCTTCGTGGTTCACCGACCCAGGACGTCAAATTTGAGTAGTGGTTTCAACTACCGAAGCCACGTCCATTCATGTTGTGGTGGCTAGTTTCGCTGGTTTGCTGTTAGGAACGTATTCCAGTAAGCAATACCGAGTGTTTCTACTGCTGAAATTTAGCTACTTCGCGGTGTAATTAACTATTTTGCTTGACTACAAGTCGAGTGCACCAGTGGAATTGTCTGCCTTGTGGCCGTTAGTGTTCTGGTTACCTGCATTGGGCACTGACGTACATTCAGGCAGTGCTCTTTTGGGTGAGGTCAACTATATTACCGTATTTCAAATTCAAGTGTACCAGCGGAATTTTCTGCCTAGTGACCGTTAGTGTTCCGGTTACCTGCCCTGGTCTCTAACGTAATTTCAGGCAGCGTCCTTTTCTCGCCTGTTGTCGCTGTCCAACATGGTGTGTAATTTTGACAGCTAATACACACTCAATTGTGTATTATCACGTTTGTAACCTTTTCTATTTGAGTTCTCATGTACTGATTGATGGGAAGCAAGTTGTTGTGTCGGTTGGTCCGTGGCTGTCCCCTGGTTGGGTTCCCACGGATCAAGTGTTGTTGGGCTCATCACCTGTCTCGCCTAAGTGAACAAGGGCAGACCGAACTCCCTGGAGACTTCTGAGTGCCACCGGTGTTTAATTATCTGTTGTCAGCTGCTTAAAATTTAAGGCTTATGGCTATTTTTTCTTTTGTCTTAAAAATCTTGCAAAATTAATTCTTTAATTTATCTTTCAAGCTTAAACATTGCGGCCTTCTGCCTTTAAAAAATTATGCTAATATGTTTTAAAATTTTGAAACTTAATGGTGGCCTTCAGCCTTTGGTATTGCACCTTGAATATGTTTGTTTATCTACTTTGCTGTGAAGCTTTTTTAATTATTTTATTGCAACCTTAACTGGATTTTTATCTTGTTGATTTCTTAATATTTCTTGTTTTGACGCCTTCAAATGGTTCAAATGGCTCTGAGCACTATGGGATTTAGCCGGCCGCGGTGGTCTAGCGGTTATAGGCGCTCAGTCCGGAACCGCGCGACTGCTACGGTCGCAGGTTCGAATCCTGCCTCGGGCATGGATGTGTGTGATGTCTTAAGGTTAGTTAGGTTTAAGTAGTTCTAAGTTCTAGGGGACTGATGACCACAGATGTTAAGTCCCATAGTGCTCAGAGCCATTTGAACCACTATGGGATTTCACATCTGTGGTCATCAGTCCCCTAGAACTTAGAACTACTTAAACCTAACTAACCTAAGGACATCACACACATCCATGCCCGAGGCAGGATTACAACCTGCGACCGTAGCGGTCACGCCGTTCCAGACTGAAGCGCCTAGAACCGCACGGCCACATCGGCCGGCTTTGGAGGCCTTCAGCCGTGAAAGAGTTGCATTCGGTAAACGCCCTGCTATGTGCCGCTTTGGCTGTAAAAGTGCTAATAAATAACAATAAATTATAACTAGAAGGTGAAAGGGACCCCAACCTTATTTGGTCCTTTCCACAATCCTAATTAACTGTTCTGCCCAGTGGGTTCAGTGGGCGTATCATGTCCCAGCTTGGCACCTTCCGTCTTCCTCCTGTGTCAGAAAGTTAAAGAACACCTTCGAGGTCTTCACTTTGGTAGCGATGAAGCGGAGGAAGCAGACGCGAGATTTTACCTCCGTCAACATTCTATAGTGACGGTATCTGCAAACGGATCTCCCGTTGTGAGAAATATGGCGTCTTTAATCTGTATGTGCTGATAAATAAATATGTGGACAAGGGGAATAAAGTTAAAATGTTACGTTTGTTATATTTTATAACCGTTAAGAGGTATTACATAAAAATTCTGAGGCATTACTTTTCAGATCTTCTTCGTAATATTAAAGCACGAATGCCGGCCAGATATTTGCTGATTTCCAGGGCTTCACACGTGACACACACCGCATATTAAAAATTAAGAAACTCATGGAAACGTTTGAATATGGTGCTACAAGTCTCTTGTTAAGAGAAGACTTCGTCACTTAATTTCAACGCTAAGGCCTACTGTCTCATATACGCTAGCTGATCAAAAATATAAAGGCACATATTTGTAGACAATAATATGGGGTTCGTCCACTATTCACGTTACGACGTCTTGAATGCTGGAAATACTTTAAATGCGATGTCTGAATATCTATGGAGAAAAGCAGGCCATTGCTTATCGAAACGCAAAGCCAGAGAAGATGGCAATGTTGGACGTTGGGTTCCGGAGTGAAGTGTATTGTCTAACTAATATGTAGGATGTTCCATTTGGTTCAGTTCGGGCCCCTGGATAGGCCAGTACATTTCAGGAATGTTATAGTCCACAAAACATTGTCTCACAGATGCTGATTAATGAGAGGGTGCATTGTTCTGCTATACAGTCACCGTCTCCCTAGTGTACCTGTACTGTACGCAATATACAGTACGTAAATTGTGTTCATATCCTTTCGAATTAAGCGTTTTTAAGCACAATAAGGGGAACAACCTAACCACGTAATACGCTGCCATACCGTAAAAAGACCTACTCTCTACTTCATAGTTGGCTGTACAAATGATAGGAAGCATCGTCCTTCTGGCATTTTCTAAACTCAAGCCCCGGATAGCTGCAGAGTATAGAGTGATTTATCACTCCAAATCACAAATTTTAAATTAACCAGCTTGACAAGCGTCGGGTAGCACTGACTTCAGAAATGCCTCGTTTATAAGAAGCTGCCCGACCTTTGTAGCCCATTCTTCTTAAGTACCTATAAACAGTCATTGTGCTAGCTTGACTACTGGTAGCTGTTTCCACTCTTGAATGATTAGTTCTGATGATATCATGAGAAAGTTTTAGAATGACCCACCCTCCGTTACACTCGACCCTTCCTGTCTGTCTGAGCTCTACCTATGCTTAGTTAACTGTCGTTGTTCCTTCACGCTTCCATTTCACAGGCTCATCACCAACATCAACTTCGGCAGCTGTAGAAGGTTTGAAGTATCAACTATGGAATTTTTACTGAGGTAACATCCGATGACTGATGCACCTCTCCTAACACACCCGTTTTGCTGTTACCATTTCTGTACTCACGACACGGTGGCACTTCCCACCTCCTTTTCAATGGTGGGCATGGCCTATCGTGTTATCTAGTGACCACTTCCGCGTTATGTAAGTGTGCCTGTACACTTTCGATCTGATAATGCACTAACATACGTTATCTTTGTAAGTTAAGTTACTGCACTTTCCCTAATGAATTAGGATTGAATGATAGGTTGAACAATAAATCACGGCATTTTTTTTTTGGACAATATGGTTGTGGAGATGAATTAGCGATTAGTACGATTAATCAATTATTCAAAAAAGTCTTAATCGCATTTGTTATTATTATACCGCCAACCGGTTGCAACCCGACTTATGGGAAATCTTCTGGGAGTTTACACCATTGGTCGACTGCTGGTGGTGTCACACCTGTCTACATAACCACACCAGCAGTGGACCAACTCCCAAAAGATGACCCCTACGTCGGGTTTAAACCGGTTGGCGGTATAATAATAATAAATGCGAATAAGACTGTTTTTGAATAATTGATAAATCACGGTTACCCTCCCAAAAAAGTTCTAAAGTGATATGGTAAAGCTTGGAAGTACGAGGGCTGTTCGGAAAGTAAAGTCCGATCCGTCTCGAAGTGAAAACCACAGCGAAAATCAAAATTTTTTATTCATAGCACATAGCCACACCTTCCAGCTACCTCTCTAAATAGTCGCCGCTCCGACTTTCCAGTACCCTCGTCACAGAAAGCAGCCGCCTGTGCTTTCCGCCAATTCTCTAGGCCGGTCTGCCTTTCGTTGTCTGTGCCAGAATGTTGTCTTCTTACCCAGAGGTTTATGTGAGCAGAGATGAACAACGGAGTGAGTCAATTAAGGACAGTATTGTGGGTATCAAACACTTCCCATCGAAAACGCTCCAGGAGCGTCTTCATTGCCCCAGAAGAATACGGCTGAAAGTCGTCTTGAAGAAAGAAACGAATGACATTTATGTTATGTGAGCTGCATAGCTTCCTACGTGATCACTTTTCTCTCTAAGCTGAAAAGGGCGGCGTGAAGCGTTTCCACAGGCACAATGAAGACACTGTCCAACACATCTGTGCAAATTTCCATCGGATTTTCACAGTGGTTTCCTTTTCGCGCTTAATCTGACCTTACTTTCCGAATACGCCTCGTAATATAATGGGTGCACCGATTAACGGATGATCAACGATCATTCGTTTTGCAAAAAACCATGGGGACTGAAAGTTGTGTGAATTGACAGGGAAGATATTTCTAGTTACCTTGCCGTCGGGTGTAGTCTGGACGATGAAGTCAAAGTAACCGATGGAGCCGCCCCAGTGACCCAGGAAGGAGTCGAACCCGCGGTAGGTGGGCGTGAGCTCCACCTCGTGGAAGCCCAGGTGCCACTTGCCGACGGCTCTGGTGACGTAACCGAGCTGCTTCAGGTAGCCGGGCAGCAGCGTGCCGTTGGCTAACCCGCGACCCTCGTGCTCGTCCATGGGAGTACCCTGCTCACCTGTTCAGTGCACTAGTGATGAGATGGCGGTATCGAGTACTGTAGGTTATTTGTAACATCAGACATGTATAGGTATAGTTCAATTTCTGTTTTCTACAATCTAAGACATAAAAAGCGACGCATCACGAAGGAATTACCTGAAGTGGACGGAAATTGGATGATGTGATGGACCTCTACCGACGAACAAATGATTACAGTTTCAGCAAAGTGAATGACTGATTCAAGAACAAGAGCTTCACAACGCCTTGGCCAAACTCTTTCCCTTATGCAAGCAGCTATTCGTCTTCGTATTGACTGACAGAGTTGTAGGATGATGATGTAAGGGATATCGTTGCAGGTTACTGGAGCGTTAGATCGCCAAAATGCCGAGCTGCTTGGACAGATCCTCCCACAATCCTCCAAACTTTCTTATTTGTGAAGAGATTTGTAGATCTTGTTGGCCAACGACGAGTTAAGGAAGCATGAAATTAATCAGCAGAAACTCTCGCCGTGTGCGGGTGTGCATTATGTTGCTGAAATGTCAGCCCAGGATGACTTGTTACGACGGCTGGCCGGGGTGGCCGAGCGGTTCTACGCGCTACAGTCTGGAGCCGCGTGACCGCTACGGTCGCCGGTTCGAGTCTTGCCTCGGGCATGGGTGTGTGTGATGTTCTTAGATCAGTTAGGTTTAAATAGTTATAAGTTCTAGGGGAGTCATGACCTCAGAAGTTAAGTCCCATAGCGCTCAGAGCCATTTGCACCATTTTTTGTTACGACGAGCAACAATACAGGGCTTGTAGCAAGTGACATTTGGGTTAGTATACCATTGCTGTCCAGGGCGTTTCCGAAGATGTCTTTGGCCTCGAAACTCATTGACTGTAGTAGAGTAGCCTTTAGTGATGAGTCCCGATTAGAAGTTCGTCTCAATGACCAGTGACATGTCTGCAGACGCTCTGGTCAGCAGTGCCGTACCAACTTAACTGTTGGCCGTCATATTGCCCGGTTGCCAGGAGCGTTGGTATGAGGTGCCATTTCTTTTCGTAGTAGGACCTCGTTGGTTGTCATCTGCACCACTCTTACAGTATAGTGATACGTCGGCGATACTCTATGCCCCACTTTGTTTCCCTTTATGGAAAGTCATCCTGGGCTTACATTTGAGCAAGATACTGCCTGCCCGCGTATGACGAGAGTTTTCGTGCTTGCTAAACCCTACCTTAGCCAGAAAGGTCACCAGATCTCTCCCCAGTTGAGAATAGTTGATGGATTATGGACAGCACACTCCAACCAGCTCGGGAATTTGACGATCTAACACACCAATTGGATAGACTTTGGCACGATATCGCTCAGGAGGACATTCAACTGCTCTCGCAATATACGTCTAGCCGGATAACTGATTTCGTATAAGCCGGAGATCGACCATCATGTTAATGACCTGCTCAGTTGCTGAAGCTCATTCTCTTCAAAAAATCGTCCAGTTTTTCTGAAATAGTAAACATCTGTTAGTCTCCATATTTACATAACATCTTCCGATTTACGTCCAGTTTGGATGAATCTTTTGTGGTGTGTCTTTTTTTTTTGTCTTAGATTCTACATATTGCTCACCTGTGCGTATAGGGTACTTTCCCGTCATAAAGGCGGCTCTGGAGGGTGTGCAGACTGGTTGAACATAATGGTTGTTCAAGATGATCCCATGGTAAGCCAATGCGTCGATGTTGGGTGTACGAATTTGATTGGAACCGTGAAAACTGACATCATTCCAGCCCTAAGGAACACAAAGCAAAAGGCAGTAATTTAGATCTAACTGTCACTTTGTGTAGTTAAAGATTAGCTGAAGTGGATCACAGCAGCCTTATATATATATATATATATATATATATATATATATATATATATATATATATATATATATATATATATATAGGGTGTTACAAAAAGGTACGGCCAAACTTTCAGGAAACATTCCTCACACACAACTAAAGAAAAGATGTTATGTGGACATGTGTCCGGAAACGCTTAATTTCCATGTTAGAGCTCATTTTAGTTTCGTCAGTATGTACTGTACTTTCGCGATTCACCACCAGTTGGCCCAATTGAAGGAAGGTAATGTTGACTTCGGTGCTTGTGTTGACATGCGACTCATTGCTCTACAGTACTAGCATCAAGCACATCAGCACGTAGCATCAACAGGTTAGTGTCCATCACGAACGTGGTTTTGCAGTCAGTGCAATGTTTACAAATGCGGAGTTGGCAGATGCCCATTTGATGTATGGGTTAGCACAGGTCAATAGCCGTGGCGCGGTACGTTTGTATCGAGACAGATTTCCAGAACGAAGGTGTCCCGACAGGAAGACGTTCGAAGCAATTGATCGGCGTCTTAGGGAGCACGGAACATTCCAGCCTATGACTCGCGACTGGGGAAGACCTAGAACGACGAGGACACCTGCAATGGACGAGGCAATTCTTCGTGCAGTTGACGATAACCCTAATGTCAGCGTCAGAGAAGTTGCTGCTGTACAAGGTAACGTTGACCACGTCACTGTATTGAGAGTGCTACGGGAGAACCAGTTGTTTCCGTACCATGTACAGCGTGTGCAGGCACTATCAGCAGCTGATTGGCCTCCACGGGTACACTTCTGCGAATGGTTCATCCAACAATGTGTCAATCCTCATTCCAGTGCAAATGTTCTCTTTACAGATGAGGCTTCATTCCAACGTGATCAAATTGTAAATTTTCACAATCAACACGTGTGGGGCCGGCCGAAGTGGCCGTGCGGTTAAAGGCGCTGCAGTCTGGAACCGCAAGACCTCTACGGTCGCAGGTTCGAATCCTGCCTCGGGCATGGATATTTGTGATGTCCTTAGGTTAGTTAGGTTTAACTAGTTCTAAGTTCTAGGGGACTAATGACCTCAGCAGTTGAGTCCCATAGTGCTCAGAGCCATTTGAGCCAGCCAACACGTGTGGGCTGACGATAATCCGCACGCAATTGTGCAATCACGTCATCAACACAGATTTTCTGTGAACATTTGGGCAGGCAGTGTTGGTGATGTCTGGATTGGGCCCCATGTTCTTCCACCTACGCTCAATGGAGCACGTTATCATGATTTCATACGGGATACTCTACTTGTGCTGCTAGAACATGTGCCTTTACAAGTACGACACAACATGTGGTTCATGCACGATGGAGCTCCTGCACATTTCAGTCGAAGTGTTCGTACGCTTCTCAACAACAGATTTGGTGACCGATGGATTGGTAGAAGCGGACCAATTCCATGGCCTCCACGCTCTCCTGACCTCAACCCTCTTGACTTTCATTTATGGGGGCATTTGAAAGCTCTTGTCTACGCAACCCCGGTACCAAATGTAGAGACTCTTCGTGCTCGTATTGTGGACGGCTGTGATACAATACGCGGTTCTCCAGGGCTGCATCAGCGCATCAGGGATTCCATGCGACGGAGGGTGGATGCATGTATCCTCGCTAGCGGAGGACATTCTGAACATTTCTTGTAACAAAGTGTTTGAAGTCACGCAGGTACGTTCTGTTGTTCTGTAGCTGTGTGTTTCCATTCCATGATTGATGTGATTTGAAGAGAAGTAATAAAATGAGCTCTAACACGGAAAGTAAGCGTTTCCGGACACATGTCCACATAACATATTTTCTTTCTTTGTGTGTGAGGAATGTTTCCTGAAAGTTTGGCCGTACCTTTTTATAACAGCATATATATATATATATATATATATATATATATATATATATATATATATATATATATTCATCAGCGTCGTCTGCACGTCTGCATACGCATATGCGTAATATATTTCGCACTTTGTGTGATTTTCGGCTGGTTTACACCGTGGGACCCAGAGAAGATTTTGAATGTACCTGTGGTGTTCAGCCGTGTGACATGACCCTTGGTCCTTAAAAACGCCGAACAAAGCATTGCGTCACTCTCGCGACCTTATTGACACAATGAGCAGTACAAATAATAGATAAAGTCCACTTCATATTTTTGAAGTGCTCCAAGTCAACTAAATACAAGAACGAAACGACAGTTTCATAACATTATTAAATGTCACCCTTCCTCATACTCATCCTCAGGGCATTAGGTGTACCTTACACACACATTACCTCCACTTTCCAACTCACACCAACTTCCTGTTCCGACACTCTAGCTTCCACTTGCCTCCTACAGTTCCCCCTTCTCTCTGTCCATCTCCTAGTTCCGCCCTTTCTGTCCATCGCTAGCGTTACCTTTCTCTCTTTACACCTCCTCCTCCCCCTCTTTCTGCCACCCTTCTCCTCACTCCTTTCTGTACATTTCGTCTTCTCTCTGTCTTGCTTCCCCCTCCCCTCTTTCAGACCATCTCCTTCTTTCCCCTCTCTCTTTTCATCTCATCTTCTTTCTCTCTTCATCTTCTTTCCCATCCCCTCCCTCTGTCTATCGATGTCCTCCTCCTCCTCGCTCTATATATCTCTGTACATTTCGTCTTCTCTCGGTCTAGCTTCTCACTCTCTCTTTCTCACCTCCTCCTTCTTTTCCCACTCTCTTTTCGTACTTCTCGCTTTCTATCTCCCTACCCACCTCCTTCCTCTCTACATCGATGTCGTCCTCCTCCTCTCTATATATATCTCATCTTTTCCCTCTGTCTGTCGCCTCCTCCGTTTTTCTCTCCATCTCCTCCTTCCCCTCTCACTATCATTTCCTCCCTCTAGAGCTCGCCTTCAGCCGTACACGTCCACTCAATTCAATGTGTAACAGATTACAAAGCCTTTCATTCTCTCCCCATATTCTATGGGAGTTATTTAAGTCTTACCCCATGGACCTCTTTCCAGACAATAAGTCCTATATCTACCAAGGTTGGTTGAAATCGATCCACTGGTTTAGGAGGAGATGTGAAAATATGTGCACACATACGTCCAAATATATACACCATATGTACAAGGTGGACAAATGAAAGTGGTCTGGACGAGAGGATACGGCTGGACGTAAATGTACTGTATGTATATAATCACACTCCTCCGCGTGATCCATACGGGTTCAGAGCGTAGTGTGCGCTGTGCCAGTGTGAGTGCAGCAGTGCAAACGGGACGATGCTACTAACAGTGGAGCAGTGGCTGTTCGTTGTGGAAAGTTATGTGAAAACAAAGTCATGAAAACGGTGTGGTCAGCCGTTTGCTAAGAAGTTTAATGGTGTCAAAGTGACAGCAAGTAGAGTGTACCGTGCAAAGCCTAGTCCAAAAATGGCGTCAGACGGGCTCTGTTTCGAACAAGTCAGAAAGACACACTGTGATGACACCAGAATGACATTTTCACTCTGCAGCGGTGTGTGCACTGATATGAAACATCCTAGCAGATCAAAACTGTGTACCTGACCGAGACTCGCTCTGGCAGACAGTTTTTATTCTGTCCGGAAGTTTCATTCTGAAATTAGAAAGCTAGTGCCCAAAAATGCCAAGAGATAAAAGGTGGTTATCTTCAGCATCTGCTGTTGTCAGGTTAGCACTCTGCTGAGTTTCTTGGTACTCTGGAACTCTGTTCTCCAGGCCACTTTTATTTGCTCCACCCTGTATACACAGCCGGAAAAAGAAACAGCAACACAAAGATGGAGTTGTGCTATAGGAACGAAAGTACAGCAGGTTGGCGTGTTTCTACATCTGAAAGATGATGTCTGTTCAAATTCCGCGCCTGTCGGTAGCGAGTGGTGCTAGTAATGTGACTACGAGTATAAGGATGCAAATCAGTTTTAAATACAATTTGTAATTGTCATGAGTGTTAGTTACCTTTGAGATTGGACGTGATGAGTTCACATTAATCAAGAATGTCTTTAGGGTGACAAAGACGCTATTATCAGTACCCCACTGAGCTTGAACGAGGTGGTGTAGTAAGACTACGAGAGGTGGGTGTTCTTTCTGCGATACTGCAGAAAGACTTGCAGGAACGTAGCTAATGAAGCTGACTGCTGACAACAGTGATCAAGAGAGCGTGCAGTCGCAAGAAGACTGGGTAAGGGTGGCCACGTGGAACTACATATCGTCCTGCATCTGCGGCAGTAATTTGAGCATGAGTTGTCACCACAGTGACTCAACGAACTACAAAAAATAGATTACATGAAGTACAGCCCCGACCCAGACGCCCTGTAACGTGTATTTCACTGACCACCAACCACCCCCGTTTCCAGCTTCAGTGGTGTCAAGCAAGAGCTTATTGGAGAACAGAGTGGAGATCTCTTGTGTTTTCTAACAAAAGTTAATTCCGTGTCGGTGGCAGTGATGGTCAAGTGTTGGTTACAAAGAGGTCAGTTGAGGGCCATCAAATAACCTGCCTACGAGCCGGACACATTGGGCCTACACCTGCAGTTATGGTCTGGTGCACGATTTGGCATGACTGCAGGAGCATTCTCGTCGTTATCCCACGTACCCTGACTAACTTTGTACGGCGGTCTGCTGATTCGACATGTTATGCTGCCATTCATGAACAGCATTCGAGGGAGTGTTTATCATGAGGATAACTCTCTCTCACATTCCGCAGTTGTAACCAAACATGCTCTACAGAGTGTCGACATGTTGCCTTGGCTTGCTCTACCAACAGATCTGTCTCCAGTCGAGCAAAAATGAGATACCATCGGACGACAGCTTCAACATCATCCCCAAAGAGCATTAATCGTTCATTTATTGACTGACCAAGTGCAACAGGCATGGAACTCGATCCGAGAAACTGACATCTGGCACTTGTGCAACACAATGAACGCACATTTCCATGCTTGCATTCGAGATCCTAGCGGTTACACTCAGGGGCAGTGGCAAGGGGGGGGGGGGGGCGCTATGAGGGCTATAGCCCCCCTCCCCTCAATGGAGCATCATTTTACACTGGATAAAATTACTTCAGAAATCAGCCAACATATTAATATAACATATTCAATCACTTGTTTTTATTTATGCAGCAATGTAGGTTGCAATGTATTTCAAACACATTTTAACAAAGGGATAAGAGCGACAAATACCTTACTATCTAAACCAATAAATATCATTTAACTTAAAATGGGCGTCTTATTATTTATTAATATACACTGAATGTATATTTATGTACGAGTACTACTTACAATAATCAAGATAGCTAAATATACCGGGTATGTATACCAACACTTAAATTGCTGACCCCAGACAAAATCTTCGAAATCGCCGGACATCTTGGTCAAATCGTATTATTTTCCCGGGCACACACGTTCTGTAGACACGTTTTTACCCTGAACTCCAAAACTGTTACCAGAAACTACTTTAAGCAACACCAAATTTGACCAATATGTCGGTGGAGGACCACAGCTCTCCTTTTGTTAAGGGATATTACATTCCCCAAAACCCCTCCCCCACCCCGCAATTAGCCCCCCCACCCCTTGACCGACTTCTAGACCCACCCCTGGTTACCCTGGTTATTAATTGAGCAGCATTTCACATTTGCGATGGCTTATCTCAGGTTTACATTAACCGGTGATCTTGCAATGTTTATCTCTTAAATATGTTACCTAGATAAATGTATTACAAAATTTCACTGCTCGACATCAGTTACATTTTGACGTTTTGATCTTTTTTCCATCAGTGTACACTAACGTTAACCCCATAGCTTCACCCATGTATATATTTGACACATGTGTCCAACAGACCTCCTCCTCCCCTCTCTGTCTTTCACCCTCTGCTTGTTACATTACCCTCCCACCCCTATCTGTCTCCCCATTTTCCCTGCCTTTCATCTCTTCCTTCCCCTTTCTTTGTTCATTTCTTCCACCATCTCTCTCTGACCATATTTTTCCTCCCCTCCGCCTTCTGTCTTTCCAACTTTGTCTCCTCCTCTTCCTTTTGAACCTGCCCACTACCCCTTTATATCTTCCACCTGCCTTATGCATCACCTTTTCCAACTGTCTCTCACTCCATTTTCCCACCTGTCGCTCTATCCATCCACCCGCCCCCTAGATCCATCTCACCCTGTCTCTAGCCATGCTCACTGGTACATGTAGCACCTGCAGTACAGTTCAATAAAGCAGGCTGAACGTACCTCCACAACACACCTGTTGCCTGGGACTTGAAAGTCATTTATTTGCTCCCAGTGGCCCAGAGTTGGACTGCATGGGAACCTGTAGGCAGGCATACCTGTCATAAAGCTTCTGGTCGTCTATGTGCAAAAACCACGTCATTGCCCTTCAGATTTGTGCATGCCATCAAAGAAAAAGTAATATACTCCCTGAAACATTTTGGGTGCACTTGCACCATTGGTCATTGCTCAGAGACTGGGAACAGCTGGTCTAGTCTGCTACCATTCCACGTGTAGGCTGCCACTGACATCACAATACAAATGGCTGTGTTTATAGTGCTGTGGCGAGAAACTGTAAACTGCTGATGAATGGGCTAGGATTAAGTCCTGAAATGAATTATTATTCGACACGAAATTAGAAGGTCAGCGTTGGCCGTAATATTGATGTTTTATTAATAGCAAAATCGATTTTCAATAATATATTGATCATCTTCAGTGCTGTGGTGTACAAATTAAACTCATAGCCACTGGTTTCTGATAATAACTAGAAACCAGTGGCTATGAGTTTAATTTGTACACCACAGCACTGAAGATGATCAATATATGATTGAAAATCGATTTTGCTATCAATAAACCATCAATATTACGGCCAACGCTGACCTTCCTTCATGTAGATGGTCGTTGTGTACACAGCACTCCATGGAGTCACCAATCAATAACCTGGACACGACTCTGGATGTGCATCATCGCCGAGCAAGGTGCTGACCTGGAGAGAAATTCCTTTCGTCCAATGTTTTGGAGTGGCACAGCAGGGCTACTCCTCACGTCATATAGTTGGGCGTCATGTTGAGGTATTATGAATTCAGGCCACAGCAGGTAGTGACTGTGGGAAATCAGAAGGCAAAGAAAATGTCACAGAGATCCTGCACCCTCAAGTGTTCCCTCAAGCGACACTATCATGCCACTTTACAGCATCAGAATGGTCATCCACAGGGGTCGTGTGTCTCCATGAACCCTCTAAGTAACGCTGAGATACGCCTGTGTCAGCAATTTCTCCAGATCCAGAACATATGTGAGACAAGCTTAGACATGAACTCCACCCCACCTGCAGTATCAAGGATATCAACCATTCACAAAATTCGTCAGTCAGCTTGCCTGAGAAAAGCACAGAACGGTTTTATAACACCCATCCCATCAAAATAAATTTATGGATCCAGGCCATACTCATAAGTGGGTTCTTGCTGTGAAATTCTTTGTAAGGCTGACTAGATACTGAAATCAGTGAAATAATAATAAATTCCTCTTCAATTCGTGAGGTTTCATTTTGTTTCTCCTCTCTTCCTGGGTACTTCTTTTGTTTGGTGCGGTGTATATATTTAGTTAGGCACTTACCTCAGGACCTGGTTGCCAATGGGAGTTCTGAAATATCATGCTGTGGGATTATACACACATAATCCATGTGTCAACAAGTATTGTGTTGACAGCTCTCGAATACTAAGATATTAGGACGCAGTATGGCGGAGACGTAGCGCTGTGCCCTCAGAATCCCATGAAAGACTGACAGGTCTCGTTTTGTTTCCACAATGGTGCAAATGTTGTAGTTATCTGTAGTAAATCCTTTCGTCTTTTATTTTGCTTTCTCATTAAAACCGTAACTTTTACAGTAGATTTTGTCTAATGGTTTGAGTTTTGTGCCCATATCGAGTGGGGTATCCATATATACCATCGCCATCTGTGCCTATACAGAATATAAATTTCCCAACATAACTGGTAGCATGTCATGTGGATTTTAGAAATTGTGAAACAGAATCCCTATTTGTATTTGTTTTGGACTTCATTGTTAATTAATGGCCCTTAATGAGTAATTGTGATCCTGTATAAAGGTATTTTTATCTAACAGAGCACCTTTCAAATAAACTGTGCTCCCATGTAACTGCTCTAGCGATTCCTTTCTTTCTCCTTCACCACGTGCTTAACTATTCTCACCTGCCACAGGTGGTGCATGATTCCATCGCAAGTTAAAGTACTTGACTCACCACACATACTTTAAACATTCAGCAACACCGCTGGTATTGTCTTCATATTATGTGTTTTTTAATAGCTAGAGGGGAGTTGTCGAGCCGGAAACCTATTGTAAATTCAGCAACGAAGTCATCACTCTTTACTTGTAGTCTCTTAAAAAATGCTCAGTTAAAACTTTCCCGTTTGTTCTTAAGTTAATTGTGTTAGTTGTGAGCTCAAGAAATGGTCCTGTATGTTACGAAATATAGAAACAGCTTTTATATATACACCACACAGACGGTTCGTGTTAGGAACTCCACTTCATCTAGATACTCTTAGCTGCACATTCTATAATTAATTTTCTGGAATAAATGATCATTCTTACAAATATTCATTTCCCGTGATAGTGGACAGTGTCCCATTGAGCTTATATTGCGAAGGTTAACTGTTGTCGTCACATAAAACATATTCGCAATTAAATGGAAAGATCATGGAAACGGCTTCTGCAAATTACAAATATTGGAACTTATAGTTGAATTTATAGACGATAGTTAGCTTTCAAATTTTAACGTCATTAATGACATCTTTCAGTTATTCCCATATTCAGATTCTTTTAAAACATAAAATAAAAATAGAACAAAAAAATTACATAAAAGCAACAATACATGGTTTTTATTTCAGATATGTTGTAGCTCGTATATCGAAGACAAATGGAGAAAATAAAAGAAGATTCAGAATACAAATAAAAGTAGGGGTGAAATGAAGTATTACGTCTATGCTAACTCTGTCCCACAGTATTACAGGTGTAGTACCGAGCCCATGAGTACACACTTGCGGGTAGCGTGCGTGCAGCGGAAGACGCAGTGAGTACAGGATGGTTGCTTTCACACACACACATACACACACACACACACACACACACACACACACACACACACACACACACGCATAAACACACATTCATTCATAAATATTTCTGTCAATTACTGTAAATAAAATTCTGCGTCCTCACTAAATTCCACCATTCCCCCCTCTCTCTCTCTCTCTCATCCACACACACACACACACACACACACACACACACACACACACACACGCAGTTACAAACACAAACACATCAAAGTCCTGTTTGTTAGGTTATGTTAAGAAATTACAGCTGTATACTTAAAGTTCAATGTGTCAAGCTGAAGATGTGAATGACACCTGGACACTGACAGACCGATCGGAAAATTTTTTCTGCTACGCTTTACTCTTCCATTACTTTCTCATGCAAAGCATAACATATGAAAGAATGGAGAGCTTAATACACTAATCAACCAGTACATTACGACCACCTACCTAATAGCCGGTATGCCGAACTTTTGCACGGGTAACACCGCCGACGCATCACGTCGCTGTAGGGAGTCAGCATCATTTCTGCACACACGAGTCACCTAATTCCCGTAAATTCCGAGGAGGGGGCGATGAGGTCTGATACCATGTTCGATCGTATCACAATCTACCAGGTTCATATCTGGCGACTTTTGGGGCCAGCACATCAACTGGATCTCGCCATTGTGTTCCTAGAACCATTCCATCACACTCCTGGAATTGTAACATGGCGCATCGTCTTGCTGAAAAATGCCACTGCTGTCGAGAAACTTGATCCTCATGAAGGGATGTACGTGGCCCGCAACCAGTGTACGATTTCCACTGGACCCATGGATGCCAATGTAGGTGTTCTCCAGACCATAATTGAACCTGCCGCCAGCTTGTCTCAGTCGTGCAGTACAGGTGTCAAGGAGGTGTTCTCCTGGAACACGACGGTTTCGAGCACTCCCATCGGCATGATGAAGAAATTATGGGGAGTCATCAGACCATGCAACGTTCTGCTACTGCGCCAAAGTCGAGTGCCGATGACAGCGTGCCCATTTCAGCTGTAGTTGCCGATGAGGTGTTATTAACATTGGTACATGCATGAGTCTTCAGCTTCTCCTTTTTTTTTTTTTTTTTTTTTTTTTGTCATCAGTCTACTGACTGGTTTGATGCGGCCCGCCACGAATTCCTTTCCTGTGCTAACCTCTTCATCTCAGAGTAGCACTTGCAACCTACGTCCTCAATTATTTGCTTGACGTATTCCAATCTCTGTCTTCCTCTACAGTTTTTGCCCTCTACAGCTCCCTCTAGTACCATGGAAGTCATTCCCTCATGTCTTAGCAGATGTCCTACCATCCTGTCCCTTCTCCTTATCAGTGTTTTCCACATATTCCTTTCCTCTCCGATTCTGCGTACAACCTCCTCATTCCTTACCTTATCAGTCCACCTAATTTTCAACATTCGTCTATAGCTCCACATCTCAAATGCTTCGATTCTCTTCTCTTCCGGTTTTCCCACAGTCCATGTTTCACTACCATACAATGCTGTACTCCAAACGTACATCCTCAGAAATTTCTTCCTCAAATTAAGGCCGGTATTTGATATTAGTAGACTCCTCTTGGCCAGAAATGCCTTTTTTCCCATAGCGAGTCTGCTTTTGACGTCCTCCTTGCTCCGTCCGTCATTGGTTATTTTACTGCCTAGGTATCAGAATTCCTTAACTTCATTGACTTCGTGACCATCAATCCTGATGTTAAGTTTCTCGCTGTTCTCATTTCTACTACTTCTCATTACCTTCGTCTTTCTCCGGTTTGCTCTCAGACCATACTGCGTACTCATTAGACTGTTCATTCCGTTCAGTAAATCGTTTTTCTTCACTTTCACTCAGGATAGCAATGTCGTCAGCGAATCGTATCATTGATATCCTTTCACCTTGTATTTTAATTCCACTCCTGAACCTTTCTTTTATTTCCATCATTGCTTCCTCGATGTACAGATTGAAGAGTAGGGGCGAAAGGCTACAGCCTTGTCTTACACCCTTCTTAATACGAGCACTTCGTTCTTGATCGGCCACTCTTATTATACCCTCTTGGTTTTTGCACATAATCTACATGACCCGTCTCTCCCTATAGCTTACACGTACTTTTTTCAGAATCTCGAACAGCTTGCACCATTTTATATTGTCGAACGCTTTTTCCAGGTCGACAATTCCTGTGAAAGTGTCTTGATTTTTCTTTAGCCTTGCTTCCATTATTAGCCGTAACGTCAGAATTGCCTTTCTCGTCCCTTTACTTTTCCTAAAGCCGAACTGATCGTCACCTAGCGCATTCTCAATTTTCTTTTCCATTCTTCTGTATATTATTCTTGTAAGCAGCTTCGATGCATGAGCTGTTAAGCTGATTGTGCGATAATTCTCACACTTGTCAGCTCTTGCCGTCTTCGGAATTGTGTGGATGATGCTTTTCCGAAAGTCAGATGGTATGTCGCCAGACTCATATATTCTACACACCAACGTGAATAGTCGTTTTGTTGCCACTTCCCCCAATGATTTTAGAAATTCTGATGGAATGTTATCCATCCCTTCTGCCTTATTTGACCGTAAGTCCTCCAAAGCTCTTTTAAATTCCGATTCTAATACTGGATCCCCTATCTCTTCTAAATCGACTCTTGTTTCTTCTTCTATCACATCAGACAAATCTTCACCCTCATAGAGGCTTTCAATATATTCTTTCCACCTATCTGCTCTCTGCTCTGCATTTAACAGTGGAATTCCCGTTGCACTCTTAATGTTACCACCGTTGCTTCTAATGTCACCAAAGGTTGTTTTGACTTTCCTGTATGCTGAGTCTGTCCTTCCGACAATCATATCTTTTTCGATGTCTTCACATTTTTCCTGCAGCCATTTCGTCTTAGCTTCCCTGCACTTCCTATTTATTTCATTCCTCAGCGACTTGTATTTCCGTATTCCTGATTTTCCCGGAACATGTTTGTACTTCCTCCTTTCATCAATCAACTGAATTATTTCTTCTGTTACCCATGGTTTCTTCACAGCTACCTTCTTTGTACCTATGTTTTCCTTCCCAACTTCTGTGATGGCCCTTTTTAGAGATGTCCATTCCTCTTCAACTGTACTGCCTACTGCGCTATTCCTTATTGCTGTATCTATATCGTCAGAGAACTTCAAACGTATCTCGTCATTCCTTAGTACTTCCGTATCCCACTTCTTTACGTATTGATTCTTCCTGACTAATGTCTTGAACTTCAGCCTACTCTTCATCACTACTATATTGTGATCTGAGCCTATATCTGCTCCTGGGTACACCTTAGAATCCAGTATCTGATTTCGGAATATCTGTCTGACCATGATGTAATCTAATTGAAATCTTCCCGTATCTCCCGGCCTTTTCCAAGTATACCTCCTCCTCTTGTGATTCTTGAACAGGGTATTCGCTATTACTATGTGAAACTTGTTACAGAACTCAATTAGTCTCTCTCCTCTTTCATTCCTTGTCCCAAGCCCATATTCTCCTGTAACCTTTTCTTCTACTCCTTCCCCTACAACTGCATTCCAGTAGCCCATGACTATTAGATTTTCGTCCCCCTTTACATACCGCATTAACCTTTCATCTTCAGCTTGCGACGTCGGCATGTATACCTGAACTATCGTTGGTCTGCTGTCGATTCTGATTAGAACAACACGGTCACTGAACTGTTCACAGTAACACACCCTATAACGAATCCTACACCTGTTATACCATTTTCTGCTGCTGCTGATATTACCCGATACTCATTTGACCAGAAATCCTTGTCTTCCTTCCACTTCACTTCACTGACCCCTACTATATATAGATTGATCCTTTGCAGTTCCCTTTTCATATTTTCTAGTTTCCCTACCACGTTCAAGCTTCTGACATTCCACGCCCCGAGTCGCAGAACGTTATCCTTTTGTAGATTATTCAATCTTTTTCTCATGGTAACCTCCCCCTTGGCAGTCCCCTCCCGGACATCCGAATGGGGGACCAATCCGGAATCTTTTGCCAATGGAGAGATCATTATGACACTTCTTCAAATACGGGCCACATGTCCTGTGGATACACGTTACGTGTCTTTAATGCAGTGGTTTCCATTGCCTTCTGCATCCTCATGTCTTTGATCATTGCTGATTCTTCCGCCTTTAGGGGAAATTTCCCACCCCTAGGACAAGAGAGTGCCCTGAACCTCTATCCGCTCCTCCGCCCACGTGTACACCGGTGAAATAGAACGAGAGAGGGACGCACTGCTTACTGCTCCCGACTTTCCGCCTTTACCCTCGCAAGCACGGGCACGGTCTTCAATTTTTAGCTGCCTACCTGGCAGTACCCGCATCGCAACACGAGAGACATCTTACGCCGGATATTCAGGAATCGGTTACGTCAACTCCTCACACACCTCACCATGAAGTAACGTCGCCGATTGATGTATCTCGTAGTGCTGAGTTCCGCATTCCTGATGGGTGCGGAAACAGCAGCTGAGGTCCCCAACGTTTCCCGAATTATTTCTTCAGCGACTGAGGTAAATCCTGCGGACCCATCCAAGAGTGGGGAAGTCGTTGAGCCTTCTAATGTTCCAGTGAGTGAACAGCAGAAAATTGAGGCTCTCCTAGAATTACCTGTTCCTTGTAGCGACCGATGTTGTCACTCCAGTGGAAGCGATTGGTAGCCAGGAAATTCTACCTCTCAATCCAGCTGTTTTAGTGCCTGACCCCTCCCTTGTGCGTCGATCTGAATCGCAAGGATCAATCGTTTGGAGTGGGTCTCTGCGGATCGTTGTCTGTCAGTTGCTCTGGTTAATGGTCAAGAACCGCCTACGTCCGATACTGCCGACGCTGTATTACCTCGTGGCGTTGTAAAAAAGGCGTCCAATCAGAGCGCGTCGTGGCTCAAAAAACAAGAAATATAAACATTGAAGAGGCGGAAGTGCAAGCCTGACAACCTCTGATTCGTCAATGGACTCACCAGTGGATCTAGACACACATTTATGACGTAATTCAGTTGGTTGGCAGATCAAATTTTGTTTGTTGTTGTTAAAGTATGCAGACTTATACGTTCCTTTCTTTGAATGTTAATGAGGAGGAATCGGGCCTGCGGCTCGCTTCAATGTGTAAATTTATCTATGATTCCTGTGCCGATGTCGTCTTCCTACAAGAAGAACAATTTACTCGCATTTCTTTCCTGGCTATTGCACTGTGTTTAATGTGGCTCCAGAATGTTCCACGGGGGCTGCTTCACTTTTAGGGAGGTAAAGGAATGGGATGTACTCCTTTCGTCTAACCTTGATTCTCCATTATGCACCGACCGGTATCGGACGATCTCTGGACCAATTTTTATAAGGGAGAGCGGGTTTATATGTTAATGAAAGGTCCGCGAAGTATTCTGATCGGTGATGGTATTAACTGAATCTTGTGTCCTGTAGGCCAGCCTTCCAATTTTAATTTCTGGTGGCAATTGCCAGATTTAGTTCGTTTCTTGAAACTGCAAGATATAGTGGTCTGCAAATATCCGACTCTCTTCGAATTTAC
Source organism: Schistocerca nitens (assembly GCF_023898315.1). Classification (NCBI taxonomy): domain Eukaryota; kingdom Metazoa; phylum Arthropoda; class Insecta; order Orthoptera; family Acrididae; genus Schistocerca; species Schistocerca nitens. The sequence goes on from NC_064617.1 coordinate 63,215,866, forward strand.
CTATTTTATTTTTGCTTCTAGCAGTTGGCGGGTTGGATTTTATTTATCTGACAGGCTACGTGGTAGGATTTTGGCTGTCGATGTCAGGTTCACGGACCACAGTGCAGGCACTGTTACGTTAAATCACACATAAATTATATCTGTCGCCTTGGATGATGAATGTGGCGCACCTGGAAGATCCCTCTCTGGATGGGGTGATGCGGGAAGCGTGGGACCACAGTCTCCGTTCAACTCCTGATAGCCTCCAGTTTGGAATAATGGATTAAACTGGCAAAGCCAAGATTCCGACAAACGTGACGTGGTTTTGCAGTGATAGAGCGGGAATTTCGGAGGACGCAAGAATTTTACTGTTCTCTCTTATGTGACGTTTATGAAAGTACTCAAAAATGTTCAAATGTGTGTGAAATCTTATGGGACTTATCTGCTAAGGTCATCACTCCCTAAGCTTACACACTACTTAACCTAAATTACCCTAAGGACAAACACACACACCCATGCCTGAAGGAGCACTCGAACCTCCGCCGGGACCAGCCGCACAGTCCATGCCTGCAGCGCCTTACACCGCTGGGGTAATGAAGGTACTCATCAGGCTCAAGTGAAGAGTACACACGTCAGTCTTGCAAAACGCAGTTGTTACGTTAAAGCACAGTCAAATGGAAGGGTTAAGGATGTGATCCATAGCACGTTCCGTTGTTGTAGATGAAATGACTTCTCTATATCATCTGATTCGACATCAGGCTCTCAAGACGGCGATGTTACGTTGCATGCTCTGTATTATGTTGCCTGCTCTAGATCAGTCCTATCTTCATTACGTTCTAGATGGAAGGGACCATAATGGCCCATTCACCTTCCACCAATATATGGCCACAGCGTATGTTAGTGTTTGCGCCTGCTATGATATCGCAGCTTATTGGCCAATATGTTGAACCCCTTATTGGTTGAGTTAACCGGTCCTTGTGGTATTCTTGTCACAGCCTCTTTTCAGGTGTATTGTTATACAGTTCATACCAGTTATGTGGTTGGTCATTTGTAAATTAAAATATGCAAAAACTTATTGCGGGCAACGACTGGAAAGGAGAAAGGATCCTATTTCCTTTGTTGAGCGTAAAAGTGGCGTAGCCACGTAGGATTAACTCCCATTTAGTTTTATACTGTTTTGAGTAGTAAGTTTTAAGATTTCAAAATAGAAAAGTAGTAAAGCGCGTGTATGGAAGAAGAAAGGTCGCGGGATGGAATATCGGCCGAACGGCCAGACCACGTATTTCTCAGATCCGTTAATTAGATATTAACAAAGATATTAACTGCGAAAAAAAACCATGGTTAACAGAAGAAATACTTCAACTGAACGATGAAAGAAGGAAGTAGAGAAATTCAGGAATACAGAAATGCAATTCACGTGGGAATGAAATAAATACGATTGTTGCCAGTCAAGACGAAATTGCGGCAGGAAACATGTGAAGAAGTCGAAAACGAAATAATCGTCAGAAAGAGTGATTCAGCAGATAAAAAAGTGAAAACAACCTTCTGTGAAACTGAAGGCGATGGTGGTAACATTACGAGCGGAATGAGATTCCGCCGTTTAACACAGAGGAAAGAGAGGTTAGGTACAAAGATTGCACTGATGACCCCTATGGGTGGGGGGAGAGAACTTTTCTGATGAAATGACAGAAGAAGAAGCTAGAGTCCATAACGGAGACATAGAGGATTAAGTATTAGAGTTAGAATTGAACTAAATTCTGGAAAACTTGAGATCAAATGGAGTGGAAGGGTTAGCATTAAGAAAAATGACAGCCAAACGGCTCTTTAGATGGAATCTATGAGACTGTCAACTTACCATCAGACTTCCGGAAAGATTTCACCCACACAATTTCGAGGATAGAAAGGGGAAAAACTACCGCACAATCACTTTGATATCGGACAAATACAATTTACTTGCAAGAATAATATACAGAGGAATGGAAAAGGAAACTATCTGGTTGATAAAGATCAATTTGACTTTAGGGCAGGTAAAGGAGCCACAGCGGCAGTTCTCACTTTGCGCTTGATAACGGAAGCAAGACTGAATAAAAATCAAGACATATTCATAGGACATGTCGATCCAGAAAACACCTTCGTCATTGTGGAACGGTGCGAGGTGAGCGAAATTATGAAAAAAATAGAAGTAAGCAGATAAAGACATCTGATTTCCAATATACACAAGAACCAAGAAGGAATAGTATGACTAGAAGACCGATCAATCTACAAGTCGAAGAAGCAGCGGCAGAAATAAATGAAAGTTTGAGAAGTGGGATTTAAATTCAGAGTAGAAGGATATCAGTTCAATCTGTACATCGAATAAGCAATGACAGAAATAGCAGAAATGTTCAAAAGTAGAATTAAAATTCAAGTGAAAGTATTTTAATTAGATGATTCGCTGATGGCATCACTATCCTCAGTGAAAGTGAAGAGCAATGACAGGAACTGTTGAATGGAATGAGCAGCTTAATGCGTACAGGATATGGGCCGAGTGTAAAACAGAAAAAGACAAAACTAATGAGAAGGGGCATAATCGAGAAGAGCGAGAATCTTAACACCAGAATTGGTGATCACGAAGTGCACGAAGTAAAGGAGTTCTCAGAATGAGATTTTCACTCTGCAGCGGAGTGTGCGCTGATATGAAACTTCCTGGCAGATTAAAACTTTGTACTGGACCGAGACTCGTCTATATCGTGTAACGGTTACTACAGACTGATGCGATAGTCTATCTGCTGTGCTGCTACAATTTTTTAGTAGCTCTTCTTCATCTTCATAATAATCATCATCATTCTCCTCGCTGTATTCACCCTCTTCACCACCTTCTCTGTTTCTGATTTCACATACACATTGTTTTATTCGCTTCTAATGTCTTTCTCTTGTTCCTAGTCTTCCTAATCCTCTCGGAATAGCTACTCTTCTTAATCAATGTTTCTAGTGGTTAAGAAATTGATTAAAATGCTTTCTCTAGTACAGACTCTGCTTCAGTCTCCCTTTATTGCGCCAGCGACAGATTCTTCCATATATTTCGTGGAGATTTATGCAAAACCTTGCAAACACAATTTAATTACTGGCTGCAATTGAGAGTAAAATATTATGTCATTAAGATCACTAAGATTCACTATATTTGCTGTGGATGACAGCCAAAGAATGGAAACTAATTCAAGATAAAATGTTCACTCAATTATTTTTTCATAAATTTATGTACTCTTAGACAGTTAAACTGTAGAATTATGTGTAATATTTGTTATTGTTACCATCTGCATAAATTTTCATTTTTTGATATTATCACTGTTACGCCATGAAATTTATTTTGTATTTATTAGCAGTCTTCCTCAGTGAACAATCAGTTATTAATGCTCTTGCCCTTCCTTGGCGTTTTGTATCTGTTTTTGTCGTTTGTCATACTGTCTTCACAAGGGAAAAACGTAACGAGCTGCACGTTACATAGGTCATGTTGTTACACCAAACAAATAGCCCCATCGTAATTGTAACAAACTGCCGAAACATCCACACTTTGCGTTTGATTACATAGAAGTATTACTTTGATATCGGGGTGCCGCGGATATCAATCACAACTTGAACTAAGGGGCTGAGTTTATACTAACAGTTGCATTTGTAATGTTTCTCTGCTGGCATTAAATACGAAGACGCACAAATTATTTACAAAGGGTATTGTAGTACAAATTCCCGATTTATAGATTCATTCAATTATTTGACGTGTTACCTCGAAAAGTGATCGTCGTACTCGAATTTGGAGGTACAAGAATTTTTTCCTGACGATCGTTAGCTTAATTTAGTTAAACAGAAAGCCATATATGAGTTTGTGAATAACGAATCTGTTTTACTAGACGTTCGCTTATCTCCGATGGAAGAATGTAAAAATTTACTATCTGATGAAACTATCACGGAATGTGAGTACCATAGGGCATACGACGTATGGTATTTGTTCAAGTGCAAGACACTAGGGGAGTACGGTGATCTGGATTTGGTAGCTGGTGTGTCGCTATTTTCTGACGTTTCTAAGAGCTTCCGCAGCCTTTGTCTTAAAACCTATGAGCTGTTCTTCCACCTGGACTGGCTTGGGATGCTTTACTGAAAACTAGTAGAGCAGATGCATCATGTAGACAGCCTAGTGTAAGGAACAGTTCCATCTCTAGTTATCCTGAGAGTATTGATGAATAGTACGTCAAATATCTGGATGTTAATAGCCTCTACAGCTACACAACGATTCCCGTCTTCTATTCTGCTTGGCTTAGTTCGATAACTCTTGAACCTTTTGACGCGACAAATATACGAGATGATTAAGATATTGCATGTCTTTTTGATCTTGAATATCCTAAAAATATCTACTATCTACAGTCTCATGAACCATTGCTCCATGAGAAAATCATACCACCAACTAGCTGCATTAGCAGCATTCCTTGTTGTTCAAGAAGTTGATTTCTACTTTGCGTGATAAGAATAACGATGTAGTAAAGTATATGAATCTAAAACAGTGCTAACATCGCAGTCTGGTATTGAAGGAGATTTACAGAGTACCGTCACTCAAACAGGAATAACAGTAGCTTCAGTGCAACTACGGAGAATGTACGACAAAGGGTGAAAAAACTAGTGACAACCCGCGAAGGTAGATACGGGGCAGCTAGATTAACTGGAATATTTCATTTCGAAAGTAATTTTATATTTACTCATAAAGAAACTTTAGTTAGTATTAAATTAAACTGAAGTAATGTAGTGTTCGAGGAGTTGGTAGCAGTAGGAATCGCGATTTTAGATATTTTAAAAACTTATCTTGTAGACCTTCATTATGAATGCAATATAGGAAACAAGTTTCCAGAAAAGCAGATACCGAAAGGTTGTGTCATCTTAATACTTGACTTACTTACGAGGATAGGAGGGTTGATTGTTCAGCTTTCACTGTGAATATCAGATATAACATTCGACTTGTAACATAAACACTGGAGACTAAAACGGGGAGTGAAACAATGTTGTCTTAAAGAGCTAACCACTGGTGATTACCGACAATGCATACTGAATTCGGATGTGGAACCAACTGTGCAGAATATTGTCAATCCAAATATTGTGTAGCTTGCACTGTTAAACGGCATAAGTTTTTATAGCATGAAATGCGTGCGGAAACGTTCTCAGTACCCGGATCACAATATGACAAATAGTCCTTGCATATAACGTGTAATTAAAATCTCATATAAAATCTGATGTAGGTATGTATAACCGTATATCAGGTCATTGGAACTTAATTCCACTTAAACATCGATCTTCTTCTACTTCATCTATCGTGCGTTATGTGCGTTAGGTCTTGCTCAGCGTATTGCCGCTACATTTGGTCCTTCCATCTTTCTGCTGGTCTTTCATCCATTTATATCTGAGTTTGTCTCCTGCGCACATCAGTTTCAATTCTGCCTGAAAAGTTACACAATTCTGACGTAACTTCCTACCGCTCTTAGCCACGATAAACAGAAAGTGGTATTTTCTGTTTTATAGCCAGGTTTATTTAAAAGGTTAAATAAAATCCCCTGATTCAACTACAACACATAATAAAATAAATGGGAGACAATATGAATAGTAAATTGTAAGTTTCTCAAGCAAAAGTACAAGGATAAACAGAAACAAGAAGTACAACTAAGTCTGCAAGCTTACCAGCCTGTTCTTCCATTTCCTCTTTAATTAACCGCAGCTTGCGCTGCTCTGTATTATTCTGTCCCTTATATATTATAGTATAATATACTATACCCCTAAGATTTTTCGTCTCGTTTTTGGTTTCTGTAATGAACGCTATTTCACATCTTATCTCTTCTAGCATCTTTTGCAGTTCCTGTTCCATTGTGGCTATCTCTCCGATACACCAAAGTCCTTCATTTTCTTTTACCGGCTCGTTATATGGGTTTCCATCCGACTTTTTCTCTTATGCAGCCTGCCAGTAATTTCTAATTTCGACTGGTGACCTGACGAAGGCTGTGCAGGTGTAGTTGGAAGTGGGGCTGCCACTTTACGTCCTTCCACTGTGCCTGATTCCTTTCTAAGGGTTTACTCCATAGGGAGCTTAGCTAAGCCTTTAGAGTGCCCTTCCCACCTCCGACGCGTTTCATCAGTAAATTGCTAGTAACTCCCGAACTGTTGCTCTCAACACATGAGAATGAATGTGAGGACCTTCATCTTCGTGTACACTCCGAACACAAATTCGTAATCAAAATGATTCGTCATGACTGAACACAATTTCTCTTGTCGGACGACAGTAGGTAACAGTTCGACCTCTCGCCTGCGGGCGTGGCTAGAGTCAACAGACTTGTGCGTGTCTTATCTTTCCCGGCCAATCACCTGAGCTGCACCTCGTAGCCTATCTTTCAGCCGGTCTGAAGCAGCCAGTTACGTACGGTTCATCACACTCGTGACACGTGTGTCGTACAATACTGCATGTACGACCCAAGTGCTGTGGCGAGCGTTGTTGACATCTTTACGCAAGAAAGATGTAGAATTTTCTTGGACATGCGTATAAAGGCAGCTCACAAGCTCGACTAATATCTTTGCTCACTCCTGGGCTTTTAATTTGGAATACATGCATCCACTTTACAAATGGAACTCATTCATGTTAAATAGTCTACCTTGATAAATAATACATACATCTTAGATGTAGAAATATCGTAAGTTACAGCAGTATTATCAATACCTTTACGTATTTTTGCAAATAACAGTGACAATTAAGATGTGGAAAGAACACTGTGACATTCAGTTTGAGAGTTCCAAAATCCAACTCTGCGGTGTACGTAATGAATGGCTCTTGCATTTTAATGGACGTGTACGTGTGTGTGTCTGTCTGTCTGTGTGTGTGTGTGTGTGTGTGTGTGTGTTTGAAGAGAGAGGGAAAAAGAAAGAGAGAAAGCGAGAACAAGAGAGAGGAAGACAGACAGAGACACATAGGGGGAGAGGCAGAAAGGGGGAACAGGCAACCAGCGCATGTGACGTCATAAGTACGGTACTAGGTACGATATGGTGCTACGAATTTGTACCGTGGCCTGAAAACTCCATAGATATGTTACTAAGTGTCATCAGTATGTGACTGGTTTGATGCGGCCCGCTACGAATTCCTCTCCTTCGTATCAGAGTAGCAATTGCAACCTATGATCTCAATAATTTTATGCATGTATTCCAATCTCTCTCTTCCCCTCCACAGCTCCCTCTAGCACCATGTGTGTTATCCCCTGATGTCTTAACACATGTCCTATCATCTTGTTCCTTCTTTCTGTCAGTATTTTCAACATATTCCTTTCCTCGCCGATCCTACAGAAAAACTTCTCATTACTTACCTTCTTAATCCGTCCAGTTCTCAACCTTCTTCCGTCGCACCACATATCAAATGCTTCGATTCTCTTCTGTTCTGGTTTTCCCACAGCCCATATCTCAATACCATACAATGCTGTTATCCAAACGTCCCTTCTCAGAAATTTTTTATGCATATTAATACCTATGTTTGATCTTAGCAGACATCTCTTGACCAGGATAGTCTGCTTTTAATGTCCTCCTTCCTCTGTCCGCGAAGGGTTATTGTCTACTTCGTGGTCACCAATACTGATATTAAGTTGTTCGCTGTTCTCATTTTTGCTTCTCCTTATTGTTTTCGCCTTTATTCGATTTACTCTCAGACCGTATTCTGTACTCACCAGTTTGTTCATTCCATTCTCCAGATCCTATAAGTTCTCTACAGTTTCACTGAGTATAGTAATGGCCTCAGCGCATCTTATCACTGAAATGTTTTCACCTTGAATTTTAACCCCATTTTTGAATCTTTCCATTATTTATGTCTTTGCTTCTTCGATGTATAGCTTGAACAGTATGGGGGAAAGACTACTTCCCTGCCTTACACCCCATTTCATCCGAACACTTGGTTCTTGATCTTCCAGTCTTATTGTTCCCCCTTGATTCTTCTAAATATTCCCTGTAGCTTACCACAATTTTTATCAGAATTTCAAACATCTTGTACCATTGGACACTGTCCAACGCTTTTTCCAGACCTACAAATTCTATGAACGTCTCTTGATTTTTCTTCAGTCTTGCTTCCATTATCAGCTGCAGCGCCAGAGTTCCCTCCCTGTTGCCTTCAGCTTTTCTAAAGCCAAACTGATCAACATACAACACATACTCAGTTTTCTTTTCCATTCTTCTGTGTATTATTGTTGTTAGCAACATGGATGCGTCAGTTGTTATGCTGATTGTCGAAATTGTGTGGATGATGTTTTTCCGAACATCAGATGGAACTTCGCGTCTCATACGTTCTGCATGGATAGTCGTTTTGCTGCCACTTTCCCAACGAATTTAGAAATTGTAATAAAATTTTATGTTTCCGTTCTGCCTTATTCCATCTTACGTCTTCCAAATTTTTAAAAAAAATTCTGTTTCTAATACTGGATCCCCTATCTCTTCTATATCGGTTCCTGTTTCTTGTTCTATCACGTTACCAGACAAGTCTTCCGCGTCGTGCAGGCCTTCAATGAACTCTTTTCACCTATCCGCTCTATTCTCTGCATTTAACAGAGGAATTCCCTTTGAACTCTTACCATCCTTGCTTTTAATTTCACCGAAGGTTGTCATGATTTTTCTGTATGCTGCGTCAGTCCTCCTGACAATCATTTCTTTTTCGATTTCTTCACATTTCTCATGCAGGCATTTCGCCTTAGCATCCATGCACCTTCTACTTCTTTCATTCCTACAGCCCTGTATTTTCCTAAACATTTTCGTACTTTTCTTTTCACTATGTTTTCTTCCTAGCTTACGTGGTGGCCCTTATTAGAGGTGTATGCCAACTGAACTATTCCTTGTCGCTGTATCTGAAGCCGCAGGAAACTTCGAGCGTATCTTATCAGTCCTTAGTACTTCCGTATCTCGCTCCTTTGGGTGTTGATTCTTCCTAATTAGCATTTTAAACTTCAGCCTACCGTTCGCTATTACCAAACTGTAATCTAAGTCTATATCTGCTTCTGGGTACACCTTACAATCCAGTATCTGATTTCGGAATCTCTGCTAAACCCTGAAGTTATGTAACTGAAAACTTACCGTAACTTCCGGCCTTTCTCAAGTACACCTGCTCCTTTTGTGATTCTTGAACAGGGTATTCGCTACAAGTAGCTGAAATTTTTTGCGGAACTCAGTTAGTCTTTCTGCTCTCTCGTTTCAAGTACCAAGCCTACATTCTCCCTCAATCTTTTGATCTAGTCATTCCCATAAAACCATATTCCAGTTCCACATGACCATCAGATTTTTCTCTCTCTTCATGTACTGAATTACCCGTTCAATATCCTCATACACTTTCTCTGTCTCTTTATCTTCGGCTTGCTGTCGGTGTTCGTTTACTGTTCATTCTGATGCGAACAACCCTATCACTGAACTGTTCACAGTAACTCAATCTCTGCCATACTTTCCTTTTCATAACGAATCTTTCTCCCTTTATTCCATTTTCTGGTGCTGTTGGTATTATTTTATAGCTATCTGATCAGAAATCCTTGTCTTCTTTCTATGTCAGTTCACTGAACCCAACTGTATCTATATTGAGCCCGTGCATTTGCCTTTTCAGCCTTTCTATCTTTCCTACAACGTTCAAAGTTCTGACATTCTATGGCCCGACTCTCAGAAGATTGGTTATTCAGTTTTTCCCATAGTCACTTCCACCTTGGCACTCCCCTTTCGGAGATCCGAAAGGAGGACTAGTGCAGAATCGTTTGCCATCACGACACTTTTTCGATTACAGGCTACATGTCCTGTGGACACCCATTAGGTGTCTTTGATGCAGTGGTTTCCATTGCTTTCTGCATCCTCATGTCGTTGATCATTGCTGAATTTTCCTCATCTAGGGGCAGTTTACCATCCACCGGGCAACAGAGTGCCCTGAATGTCAGTCTGACCCTCTGCCCCGTTTGACAATGCCGTTGGCTGAATGAGGGTGACTTCTTGTGGCTGAAGTCTTTGTTCCCCATTGCTTGGTGGTTTTTATTCAAAATGTAGGTGGTGGTGTGGTCCTAAACCGGGACCCATAGACAATGAGTGCATGATGTAGATAACAATATTGTTCTGTTCTCTGACAGTAAGCAAGATGATCAGAATTTGTTGATTGGAATGAAGGCTTTTTAGAGCATATTATGAATTGAGAACAAACAAAATAATATGGAAGTATTAAGAAGCAGCAAATCGCAAATCATTATCAAACAAGCTTTTGACACTTACCATATCATCAGCGAGTATGAAAATGATGTTGGGCGGTTTCGTATCAGCAGAGGAGGAAGTCGCCAGCAAGCATGAGAATGCTAGGAGCAACGTGGTGTGCATGTTTTGCGAGCGCTCCATCGCAGCCCAAGAACTGAAAAAAGACGTTTCCAATTAATCTAAGCTGTCTGATGTCTAAGACACACTTCTAAATTCATTTCTTTAACATTCCATTAAATTTATTTTTGAATGTCTGCTCGAATTAAACTCTAGTATAAGAGATATTTGGGACTCGATTTTACTTTCTGTTTTTTCACTTCTGAAGAAAATCGTGTATCCTGTAAAACGGAAGCAGCCAACCTGATCATTGCGTTCGACTTGGTAAGAAGTTATTTTGGCACGTGGAGACGTGCAACAAAAATTAAATGAATATGAGCTCGATCTCAAACTGGGAGAACATGGGAAACTACATTGCGATACACACATTAGCAAGGAATCAAATAAGAAGCAATGGGTGTGTTTGTTTTAATAGAAGACTGTACCATTTGCTGTTTAATAGTTTCACTTTGCTTACGTATGCAAGGTGTTCAAAAAAATTGTCGCATACTTTGAATGGTGGTCGTACTCATCGAATTAAGAAAAATAAATCTATTGAACATGGGAATGGAAACGCATACATTCCGAGATATACACGTGTTTTCAGGAAGGGCTGCACGACGCTTGGTTGCGGACTTCCTCCTCTGCTGATACGAAACATCCCAACATCATTTTAGTCGTTGCATTGGTGCTTCGTCAAATGTATAAGGAGTGTATTGTGATGTCTTACTCTAGTACTTTATCTACCGTTAAGCGGTCTGCAGTCAGTTTTGTGGTTAGAGTCCTGTGGCGGGTTACACTAGTTTTCCGTCGCGTTTTTGTTCCTTATTGTACAGTACTGTAAGCCATGGGTACGTATCATTTTGTTTTACATCTTTCAAGAGCAGATTCACTTACGTGTTTACTGTTTTCTTGCTGTTTGAAAGTACAACTGGTGTAGTACGTTTACAGTTTATTCTTCCACCACTTTTTAGCAATAGAAGCCTACTACTTCACAAGTGAAATGGCGGATATATACTCTGCTATGGTTTAGCAAGTGGACGTAATCCGCGAGCCCGTACCCTCTGCTGAAAAATATTCGCAGCGCAGAGTGCCATCTGATAGATTGTTCGGCAGACTTTCCCAGTGTCTGAGGGACACAGGTACCCTTGCGACTCGGAAGTGACAGTCAAAGGCCCCGTACAGTTCGCACACATGCCATGGAGGAGTGTACGTTCGGTGGAAGAAACTTCTGGGACCAGCGTGAGACGATTAGCAGCAGCAGAAGGCGTTTCCTATTCTCTTTTCTTGGGTGTACTTAATGAACAATTGCTGTACCCATATCATCTACAGCGCGTTCAGGCCCTAAAGCCACAGGATCATCATGGCAAACGGCGTTTCCGTCCACGGCTGTTTCAGAAGTGTGCTGCAAGTCCACTGTCCACATCCAAGATTTTATTTACCGATGAGGCAAAGGTAACAAGAGATGGCGTGAATTTTCATAAACCGCTTGTATAGGCAGATGTAAATCCCCAAGCAATTCAGGAAAGAGGGCAGCACCACCGATTCTCAGTCAACATATGGGCTGGTGTGCTTGGCGATAGATTCACAGAATCATATGTGCTACCACGAAGGTTAAGAGAGGCACACTATCTGGATTTTCTTATTAAAGTGTTGCTTACCTTGCTGGAGGCTGTACCATTGGAGCAAGGAATACAAATGTGGTTCATGCATGATGGCGCACCAGCACACTTTCGTCACATGATGCGCGAACGTCTAACGCAGACATTCAGGACAGCTGGATTGGTCGGAGGGGTGGTGGGGGTGGGCGGAGGCGGAGGGGAATACACTTAGGCCTGCTTGTTTCCCAGACCTCAATCCCCTAGAATTTTGGTTAAGTGGATACTTGAAGCAATTGGTCTGCGTCACACCAATCACCGATGTGCGGACACTACAGGTTTGTATCTTCAATTCGTAAAACCGGGTGTACTTCAAAGGACAGAGGAGTGCATACTCATGGATGGACACCACGTCGAACACCTCCTATTCCTGTGCACACGTTTATCGCAGAAACTATGTATTTTCAGACGCGTGTTTAATGGACTTATCTCAGAAAATACAGTGTGGTCCATTGATCGTGATCGGGCCAAATATCTCACGAAATAAGCGTCAAACGAAAAAAGTACAAAGAACGAAACTTGTCTAAAAAAATGGTTCAAATGGCTCTGAGCACTATGGGACTTAACTTCTAAGGACATCAGTCCCCTACAACTTAGAACTACCTAAGCCTAACTAACCTACGGACATCACACACATCCATGCCCGAGGCAGGATTCGAACCTTCTACCGTAGCGGTCGCGCGGTTCCAGACTGTTGCGCCTAGAACCGCTCCTCCACCCCGGCCGGCAAACTTGTCTAGCTTGAAGGGGGAAACCAGGTGGCGCTATGGTTGGACCGCTAGATGGCGCTGCCATAGGACAAACGGATCAACTGCGTTTTTTCTTTAAATAGGAACCCCATTTTTAATTGCATATTCGTAGAGTACGTAAAGAAATATGAATGTTTCATTCATCCACTTTTTTCGCTTTATGAGAGATGGCGTTGTAATAGTCACAAACATATGGATCACAATTTTAGACGAACAGTTGGTAACAGGTAGGTTTTTTGAATTAAAATACTGCTGTTACAGCGTGATTACCTGTAAATACCACATTAATGCAATAAATGCTCAAAATGATGTCCGACAACCTCAATGCATTTGCCAATACATTCCTCTCAATAGTGAGTAGTTCGCCTTCCGTAATGTTCGCACATCCATTGAGAAATGCGCTGACGTATGTTGTCAGGCGTTGTCGGTGGATCACGACAGCAAATATCCTTCAACTTTCCCCACAGAAAGAAATCCGGGGACGTCAGATCCAGTGAACATGCGGGTCATGGTATGGTGCTTCGACAATCAATCCACCTGTCATGTAATATGCTACTCAGTACTGCTTCAACCGCACGCGAGTTATCTGCCGGACACCCACTGTGTTGGAAGTACCTCGCCGATCTCTCTTGCAGTGAAACATCTTGTAGTACCATCGGTAGAACATTACGTAGGAAATCAGTATACATTGCACCATTCAGATTGCCATCGATAAAATGGAGGCCAATGGCCTATTATCCTTCCTCCCATAATGCCGCACCATACATTTACCCGCCAAGGTCGCTGATGTTCCACTTGTCTCAGCCATCGTGGATTTTCCGTTGCCCAATAGTGCATATTATGCCGGTTTACGTTACCGCTATTGGTGAATGACGCTCCGTCGCTAAATAGAAAACGTGCATTAAATCTCTCATCGTCCCGCAATTTCTCTTGTACCCAGTGGCAGAACTGTAAACGACGTTCAAAGTAGTCGCCATGCTATTCCTGGTGCGTAGAAATATGGTACGGGTACAATCGATGTTGATGTAGCGTTATCAACACCGACGTTTTTGAGATTCCCGATTCTCGCGTAGTTTGTCTGCTCCTGATGTGCGGATTAGCCGCGACAGCAGCTAAAACACCTACTTCGGCATCATCATTTGTTGCAGGAAGTGGTTGACGTTACACAGGTGGCTGAACACTTCCTGTTTCCTTAAATAACGTAACTATCCGGCGAACGGTCCGGATACTTGGATGATGTCGTCCAGCATAACGAGCAGCATACATAGCACACGCCCGTTGGACATTTTGACCACAATACCCATGCATCAACAAGATATCGACCTTGCAAATGGTAAACGGTCCATTTTAATACGGGTAATGTATCACGTAGCAAATACCGTCCGCACTGGCGGAATGTTACGTGATACCACGTACTTATACGTTTGTGACTATTACAGCGCCATCTATCACAAAGCGAAAAAATTTGTCCAAGCAAAACATTTATATTTCTTTACGTACTACACGAATATGTTATAAAAAATGGAGGTTCCTATTTAAAAAAAACCAAGTTTATATCCGTTTCACCTATGGCAGCGCCATCTAGCGGGCCAACCATAGCGCCATCTGGTTTCCCCCTTCAAGCTATACAAGTTTCGATCTTTGTAGTTTTTTCGTTTGATGCTTATTTCGCGAGATATTTTGGCCGGTAACTATCAATGGACTAGCCGGTATACAATTCTTTTCCCATGTTTACCGGATTTATTTTTCTGGTTTCGACGACTACTACCGCCTCTCAAAACATTCTACACCTTTCCTGAACAACCATTGTACACTGTTTAGTTGCATTAAAGTGACAAACCGTCGAAAGCCTCAGTAACCACCACTTGCAGCCCTTACCACTGTGCAACATCCAGGAAGAGAGTCAGTGAGTTTCTGGAAGGTATCGACCGGGATATGGAGTCACGCCGACTCCAACGCCTCGGCCAGGTGCGCTAGGTTTCTTGGTTCACGATCCATGGATGGAACAGCTCGGCCGAAGTGGTCCTGCAGTTTCACGATTGTGTTTAAAGCCGGAGAGTTTGGTGACCAGGGAAATATGGCAAACTATGTTATAGCGGAATGCTTCTTGTGAAATTTGCAGTCGTCATTTCTGAAAGTGAAGTGTCTACCGTCTGGTTTAGTACGTTCAAGGCTGTATCGTAATCTGGGTGAGGGCTGAACGACTGAACACTGTAATTTTTGTGAGGCAAGGAATACACGGTCCGACTGCACGCCAGTGTGGGTATTCAGCAAGTCATCCTCTCTTACTTCTGGAATCCATCTTATATCATTAATACAAAATTAATTGAATGGTATATCCCGTCCTGCTTTTAAACCAGTGAAAGGTTATTTTTGGTGCATTGCGCAGACCAGCGAACAAGAAGACAGCAGAGTGTCATCACCAAACCGAGCGAGGTGGCGCAGTGGTTAGCACACTGGACTCGCATTCGGGAGGACGACGGTTCAATCCCGTCTCCGGCCATCCTGATTTAGGTTTTCCGTGATTTCCCTAAATCGCTTCAGGCAAATGCCGGGATGGTTCCTTTGAAAGGGCACGGCCGATTTCCTTCCCCATCCTTCTCTCATCCGAGCTTGCGCTCCGTCTCTAATGACCTCGTTGTCGACGGGACGTTAAACACCAATCTCCTCCTCCTCCTGTCATCACCAAAGATCCTACAGCAGCCGTCTCAGGTATGAAGTTGGAGCATGCACGTCTCTGTAAACACACTATCTACTGTCATCTGAACATTAATTGGTGCGGCGTGTCAGTGTGGGCTCCCATCGATAAATATTATTAATGTCTATTATATATTGTCACAACAGTTTTCGATTTGCCGTTCACCAGCTCTCCTTTTGTAAGAGCCCAAATTAAAATTACAGTTATGCTATTAAGGCTATTGCAGTGGCAGCATTTTACGCAATTTTCTCATAGCAAGGAGTGCTGATATAGTGATCTTGCTGAGAACACTACTTCGCGGTGAGAGAAAAGCCATAATTTAACTAGCGATGTCTTCAAGACACTGGGGATAAAGATGGAACAATTTTTGCCTGTTGATACTGTGAACGCACATTACTAGAGCTAGTGCTCGTGAAGCAATAGAGGCACTGATTATGAATGAACAATGACTTGAAGTCGAAACTGTTTAGAGTTGGGTAATTTCAAACTGGTTCATCACTCATTGAAAACATTAATTATTAATGTTTCCTACTAAGGCGATTTTGGATGCTAACTGATTTAAGTTGCTAACAGTAATAAGCCAACACCCATCAACTTAACTAGCTTGGTAAACGACGTTTTCGTATAACAAAAATGCACTGTCTACCTACATATCCATATTCAGTAGCAACCAGTTGCCCACACATATTTATTGTTACAACAGCACTTACTACATAATATTTGTGGATATTTTATCTTTCATATGTTTCACTTATGTGTACTTATCCTGTATATGTTGTAAGAACTAGTGCTGTACAGGAAGAAGAGAACGCCGTATAAGCAACAAGACTGGAGCTTCAGTCACCAACTAACAGCATTACAGTACAAGCAGGCGCATCGGAAGAAGCAAATCCTTTGGCGGATGTGAGTGCTAATCCTGTGCTCAGTCACCTTTATATAATAAAACACAAGAAAAACTAGACAAGCTAGAAGGACCTACTGCCGGTGTAGAATAAAAACGATAAGGTCACAAGTAGATGAAAAGATGAAGGGCATAAAGGAACATAATGGGAAGATAATTGAGGAGAGGAATGCGAGCATGACTGGACAGGTAGGGCAGAGGTTACCAATCGGATGCAAGCTAAGATTGCTAAACAAGTGAAAGCTATAGAGGGCGCCGTGCGTGAGGTTTCTGTGAAATATGGAAAGACTAAAGACATACTAAAAGCCGTACAGGAACGGGCTAGTGCAATGGCACATAAAGTATCTCAGATAGATCACCAACTGTGAGAAGGGTCGAGAAATGTTGGTGTGTATGGCGTGTCAAGCAAGTGCTGCGAACGAGAGGTAGAGAAGGCCAAATACAACAACTTAGAGTTTAAAAAGTGGATTAATACAACTACAAGAATTTATAGATGGGCTGAGGAAGAGTATACCAGCTCATCGGAATGAGAATGAGAAAATACATGCCGTATGTAGCATAATGAAATTTAATGCTTTGTGCTCGACTTATAGCGCCAGGAATCAATGTCAAAGCATGGAATAATTTCTTTGGAAGGTTACAGAAAGATTTTGGTCATCAGGAGACCAGGATATAGCGGACGTAATGTATACTCGTAGTACGGAAAACATACTCCAAAAACTGCACAACACAAATCAGTCTGGAGCCGACAAATGTTAGTATATATATACACGATTTTTGTAACAACAGTAATAAATTCTGAAACAAAGAGATTAGTTTGTTCCCGTGCATATGCATTCACAGCACCACACTAAGTAGTCCTTTTTCAGCTAGAATAATATATCAGTGTAATAACGTTCACGTATGAAACGCTGCTAATTCTATGTCCATCGACTAACCAATTATGAATACGGAAATAATGACATTTTTCAAAATATTTCTACTGCAGTAAATCTGTATCAACTGCAGAAATATATTTTGGATTTACTAAAGTGCAACCTAACATTGAAACGATATGATAAAAACAGGAATGGTGAAATATGTTATTGAATAAGAAAACAATAGTAAGGATTTTTAAATAATAATAATTGAAATGCGTGCAGGTACGATAAAAATAAAATCAGAAAATTTCTCACATGGGATTTAAAAATTAAAGGAAGTATGTGAATAACCGGAAGTATCTTAATGTAACTATTGAATTACTTCCAGAATAAGTTTTTGTCTATGCTGTTAACCACAAAATTCCACATGCCACTTAAATGACGACAAGCGACTCATTTATTTCAAAATTAATGACATAATGAAAAAAATTAGGTTTTTACTACTACTAGATTTATTATTAGTCAATAGACATGCCTTACCTATTATTATATTGATACTGTATTAAGAAAATTCTACGTTTTTCAGTATATAGGACACGAAAAATATAATAACCTAAATTCGACTAAACCTCAAATATAGAATGTGATAACCTCCTACCTGCAAATACGCATAATCACTGAGGTAGGCACTAAGTTTTTCATGTATAAGAAATCCACATCATTACATATACAACCTATTACAAAAATCTCCCTAGCTTGAGTTTTAAATACAAATTCTATTCTGAGAGCGACTGCCGCTCTTTCAAATAACTGTTTAGAGTTGTAAAACAAAATGGATCAGGAACAGCCCGATAAGCATACACGTTGCGGTATGCATCTTCTCAGAATGCGATGCATTGTGTCATCCTTTTCTGTTAACGTGTCCTCCAGATGTTTCTGGCAGAACCGTGTGCTAATGACACAATTCTCATAAGCGTCACGCTAATTTAACTGCAGAATGTTAAATGAAACTTCATTTATTATTAACGTTCACATTGTCTAATACTTTTATATTTGCTTCTGATTTCATTTGTATCATCCACCATTACTCTCCAAGAGTGAAGAAATTTAACATAACAGCTATTTTTAACAAAAGCCTCAAAGGTGTTAACGGCATTTCAAGCGTTTGGAGTGACGTTTTTAACGACTCTACCAGGCTGGACTCTAGCGATCTTTTTGAAGTTGCAATGCGCATGGAAGCGCTTCAGTTATAATTAATATAAACGTAAATTATAACCAATTGATGAACACCAGAGCAAAATATGGCATAGTAACAGAGTAAAGTGCATCTGTCTCAAGACGTTGCGTCTAATTACACTGTGCCGATCCTGTGAACTAAATGCATTTGTTGCCTTTCGAAGAGTAGCAAGTTACCTGACGAAAAACATCGGCCCAATTTGAAAACTTTTCCAGTCCAATTCGAACTATCTGTGTACCGTAGGAAGTATATAATCCCTACCGGTATGACAGTTTGTTGACAAGTGTTGAACGTTGCAGACCATGTGTGAATTGTTCTGCGTTACAGATTTTCGTTACGTTTTGTGAGATTGAACAACAAAACAAAGCAATTGCGAACGCAGGAAAAATAAGTCCAATTGACGATATAAAAAACTTCCAATTAGCCCACAATCTGTCAGATACTTTCAGACAGTTAATGTATTTTTGTGTTTGCATAAGTTCGCCACAGAAAATAACACGGGTAAATTCGATCAGTAAATTCGATAGGTGGGATACTACAAAAATTAGTTTTTCTTTCCAACAACAGAGTTTCGTAAAGAAACTGTACTACCTTGTAACATTCTAAAGATGGAAACTCTTGATTCGTTTTGATTCCTCTGTACTCATGTCTCATGACTGAAACACGCAACAACAAATGTAAATAAAAGAAATTTTAATAACCATGGCAAAAAGTGTGCAAATCAATTGTCATGTGTTCTGCTATCCGTTTGTCTTAACAATATCCGCTGCACAACAGAAAATCATTTAGAGTGCAGCATATTTCGATAAATGTACGAAGTGATATAGATAGGACACGCGTCATGATGAAAAATATGAGCATATGTTTATCAGAGGCAGAATATGTCAACACAAATGTACCTTAGAGCAACTTACAGGGACCAGCATTATTCTTATTTTACATTAATAAATTTACAACATTGGACATGGTATAAAATGCTGAGATTTATGAAACGTCACACTCACTAAGAAAACGCCTGACCAATGAAGGAGTAAGAAAATGAAAACTAGGAACATATGCAAATGTAGAAAAGATGTAGACAAAAACAGCCAGGAAAACAAGGAGCGTTAACAACACGAGCATTTGTACATCGTTCATCACCGAAATGCAAGCTGGATAAAAATGTCTTATCGCCAATCAGCATGTTATTAAGAAAAATATTATTTAGAATCATGTTGCTGTGTTGCTATTTTCAACATTGTCAAAATATATCGCCTAATTTTGAAAAACATGAGATCCAAAGCAATATTTAAAGTTTCAGTGTTGACAAAATATATGGCATAACTTTGAAAAATATGAGACCCGAAGAAGACGGCAATGTAC
Source organism: Schistocerca nitens (assembly GCF_023898315.1). Taxonomy (NCBI): domain Eukaryota; kingdom Metazoa; phylum Arthropoda; class Insecta; order Orthoptera; family Acrididae; genus Schistocerca; species Schistocerca nitens. The sequence continues at coordinate 63,235,651 of NC_064617.1, forward strand.
TGTTGAAACGGGTCACCAGTTTAAAATAAATATTTAAATGCGATGTTGACTCTGAAGCATTTCTTCAAATGTTACAATTTGTACGTCGCCCCTTGATCAGAATATCTGTGTTATATTGTAAATGTATCATAACCTGATAAATTCACAACTATTCTAATTTGTTAGTCTTCGGTTAGCAAATCTAATGACATTTCCCAGTCTATAGCAAGACCAGGCGGTAGCCGTAGCTCTGAAAGCGACAAACCTTGAGAGAGGAAGTGACGTAGCGTGACCAGACGACTGCTGTGGTGGCTCAGACCTCCCCTCGCACTGCTCGGAACTTAACTGAGGCTCTCGTGGCCATATCTTTGGCGGCCACTTCACGGCAGGCTCTTATCTCCTTGCGTCAATGAGCTATGCAATCTGGAACCCACTGACGACAAATTGTTCAACGGAAGCGACTGGATTTTCCAAAGCAGCCCACTAGATTTTGGACCTTTGACGTTCCCTCTGCATTCATGATGAAGTCACATCACTGAGACTCCCTCCATTTCTCTTTAAATGTGGAAAATACTGACTTGACTTGCTTTATTCAGCAGGAAAACTGAATGCATTTTTTCAATCGCGGTAATAATTTATTACTTATTTCCAGTCACACCGCATCAGGTTATTGACAAACTCAGAACTGAAAGAGTACTGAGGAAAGAACACCTCTTATCATCAAAAAAGACTTTTCTCATCACCTCTGAAGGAATTTTTCCTGTTATTGAGTGGAATACAACCGGAACAATATAGTTTTCAAATAGAGTGTACCTCCACTTTTGACTTTGCAAACGACAGTGGGCACCCTATTAAGATGAAAAGACAAAAATAAATCAGCTGCGCTTAGTGTAAGCGAAGACAACGACAGCTAGAAGAAACAGACAGAATGGAAGAAATTGCATGGAGTGATTATCGCAAACCAAATAAGGCTTGAAATGTCTGTGGCACTGAGAGTCTGAAATTGAGTACATTATCACATTTGACTAACAAAAAATAATCAAGTACACTACTGAGACAGAAAAATGAGACTCTATGGAATAAATAAATAAACTGCATTTTGGGCACTTGAAAACAAAGGCTGCATGAATAATAAAACAAATATACTTTAGAGTGAAAATTGGCATGAGAGCCTTCCTCAAATTAAGTAGTGTTTCCAAGGCTACGATTACGGTGTGCTTGCAAAAGAGAGTTGTGTGTATTAAGGTTTTGATTTGCATTTGTGAGATATTAAACATAGGAATTATAAAAAGAAGAGGGTAGCTGAGCATCTAATGAAGGGATTCATGTTGTAAATTATTGAGAAGGCCAAGTAAACACCGACATTTGTTACGAAGCAGTGGAAATGGAATTGGGTAGGACATAAAGCCAGGTAAACTGCGCAACTTCATTGTGAGATTACGAGATAACAGAAAAGACGTAGATGAGCTACAGAAAGTTGAGTAGATTACAACACGTGCACAGCTAAATCAGTTGAGAATCGCGTAACACTGTAATGGATGAAAAAGTAGAGAGAATGATTAAGTCTGTTATTGAAATTGTTGATGATACACACTTACGAGTAATGAAAGACTGTAACCACGTTTCAATTGCATATTCATACTGGTTTCTCATGAAGTCTTGTATCTCAGTCTCACTTAACTACTTTTTTTCACAACTCCAATTTTACGAGAATTTTTTTGCAGTAGATATGTAATATAGAATTTATACAAACTGTTTTTAGAGTTTTTAAAGCTAGGTTGCCCATAAGCTATAAGGCTATTTGTGCCATAATATTGTCGTCGTCGTCTTGCGTACAGGTACTAGCCATATGCCTGTTCCGGCTTCACAAATATTAGAACCATCATTTCCTTGACCGACGTAAGTCACCCCTTCGTTTTGTGCCAGACTTCAATATTTTGTTCCGTAGCCTTTCATCTTCCACAAGTTGTTTCCACCTCTATCTGCATGTGTTTATTTCCTCATTAATAACAAGTACAAACTCCTTTCGAACATCTTCATACTTTATTAAATCTCTTTGTGTAGCACTTTACTCTCCTTAAAAATTTCATTTCTGCTGCTTGTATTTCACTGGTTTCTTTCTTTTGCTCCTTGCAGCAGAAATGGTCTCACCATAACTTTATTAAATTTGATCTTTGTACCTTTTTCCAGTGTTTGTTGTTAAGTGTTCTGTTTTTATTCTTCATATTTCTTGAAATTTGTTGATATTTCCAACTACACCATCATCATAATCATAACTCATGTCGCACCACAAATTTTTGAAACGTGACGTCTGTTCAATTACTTTTTTGTTAATCACTATTTTGGTTTTGCCGGTGAACTACTAACTGGTGTTTGTTTTTACTTCTGTGTATTATTTATTTATCATCTGTGAGCAGGAAAGCACTTAGTTTAATGTATTTACCTAATTTAACTCCTTAATGACTACTTCATCTGAACTTTTTAATGACGTTATCAGAGTAAATATTAAAAAGAATGGATGAAAGGAGGCGGCCCTACCTCGTACTTTATCATTTGTCCTTTTGTTTTCCGTATTTATTGCTATTTTTGTTTCACGTCATAATCATTTGTTTGCCCTTATCAAGTGTGATGGATAGCATCTGTCATTCATAACTGCCCATAATTTATTTAGATCAACATCATCAACGACGTTTTTAAATTATATGAAAATAATGTGGGTTTCAAGTATAAATTCCCTTTTGTTCTGTGAGTCGTTTTATTATAATGATACGAACGACCTTTTTTAAATCCATTCTGACCTTCTTAGACAACTGCCTCAGCTAAAAATGTTATTCCAATTTTCAAGATTTTTAAGTGCAGCGTATATGTCATGTCCAACTACTCTTAGTTCTTACATTCGATGCTATTGCTCTCTTTGAACAAGGAGAGGACTTCAGCCTAGTTACACGAGCTTGGGAACCTCCATCTCTGCCAACACGTACAGAGAAGAAGTAATAATCTATTCCTGCTGATGTCCTATTTTCATTCTCTTGCGTATTTTTATTTTTCTTCATTACTAAAAATATTACATTGTATCTATGTCCGTCAAACAGTTATGTATGTCTTATAATAGTCAACTGACATATCGATTGTCTTCCTCATTTACGATCTCACTAACAAGAAAGAGATTCTTTCTGGCACTTCCGTATGATGAGAAAGTGACAAAATACCGTACCACGTTGGCGTTACTAAGATAGCCGACGCAAATGTGCATAGCCTATGAATGATTGACAGGACACTGTCTGTTGATATGCTCTATAGCAATGTCATCTGCAACAGAGAACTGTACTGAAAGGGATTTTCCACAGGTTTAAATTTTGATGTATTGTTAGTAAAAATGTTGATATGTTTCTGTTGTGTCTAGTTCATACAGTCTAGACACAATGAGGTAGCTAGGTGCACGCTAAACTAACGCAGACGGGCTTGAAGTTCTGGAACATGAGACTTATTAATGCACTAAAGAAAAGTACGTAGTTTTATAATACTTAACTTTATTCTCTTGTTGGAATACATCTCTCTTGAATATTAGTACGCTATAAGCACTGATACAAATGGCGCCTTGCTAGGTAGTAGCTATGGACTAGGCTGAAGGCTATTCTATCTGTCTCTCGGCAAATGAGAGGAAGACTTGGTAGGTCTAGTCGCAAGCAATGTCGTCCGTACAACTGGGGCGAGGTCTATTCCGTGTCTTGTGACCTGGCATGTGGTGGCGCTAGGTTTGCGATTACACAGTGGCGACACGCGGGTCCGACATGTACTACAGGACCGCGGCCGATTTAAGTTACCACCTAGCAAGTGTGGTGTCTAGCGGTGACACCACATTCCTCCCCCGCAAATCGGCGAACGCTCGTGAGATAAGGCTTCCGCCCGCCGTGGGGAGGACCCCATGTTGACGTATGCGATGAGGTGGGGAGCCTAACAACAGGCGAGGCCGTGCCACCCGCACCCGGCCATTCGGTCCGAGGGGAGCTAGGAAACGCCTGCAAACCTAGTCCAGGGTGCACGTCAACATGAGGTGTATGCGCACGTAATGAGACAAGAGGGGCCGAAGGGTCGACCTCCATGTGGTCGGAGCACCCGACGGGCGAAGACGACATCTGGTCCGGAGCGGGCAAGAGGTCCATGGCGGAGGACGGCTGGTCACGGGAAGCGAGCGGCGGCGCGTGACCCAGGGAGGCGCCAGGCGGTTGCAGCGACGCGTCCACTGCGGGCGGCGCCGGCGGCGGCTGCGGCGGCTGCTGCGGCGGCGGCGCGACGCCATGGGGCAAAATGGAAGGCAGCGTCGGTAACACCTGGGGATGAGGCGAGCCAGTAGATGGGTCCCCAGGGCGCTGACCTGACGGCTCCGTCGCTGAAAGCAGACGGGGAGCGGCAGAACCCAGGCGACGACAGAGGCGCAGCTGATTGAGATGCCGACGCACCTCACCAGAGGCCCCCAAAACCAAATACATCGCGCGGCCGAGGCAGCGAAGAATGCGCCCTGCGAGCCAACGCCGTGAACCGCGATAGTTGCGATAATAGACAACGTCGCCAGGAGCAAAAGCAGGAGTCTGCCGCTGCACAGGAACCTGATGCGGCGGATGCAGCAAAGACATCAGGGTGCGATGAGGACGACCATGGAGCAATTCAGCCGGCGAGCGACCATCGCGGGGCTGAGAGCGATACGAAGACAATAAGAGCAACAAAGCGTCCTCCCGAGAATGCGACTCTTTCAATTTCAACATCTGTGACTTGAAAGTCCGGACCAATCGTTCAGCGGCACCGTTTGACTGAGGCGAAAACGGCGCGGATGTCAGATGTTGAATACCATTGGCGTTGCAGAATGACTGAAATTCTGCGGACATGAATTGTGGGCCATTGTCGGAAACAATAGTCTGCGGAAGACCCTCAATGCAAAAGATAGCAGACAAGGCTTGGATTGTGGCAGAAGACGTCGTGGAAGACATCCGGACAACAAAAGGAAAATTACTGAAAGCATCGACCACAACCAACCATCGAGCATTCCAGAATGGACCAGCAAAATCGATGTGCAAGCGTTGCCAAGGGGAAGTGGCTTTCGGCCATGCAAAGAATTTCCGCGGCGGTGCGGATTGTTGTTCGGCACACGCCACGCAAGAGGAGCACATATTTGTAATCGCAGCATCGATGCCGAACCAAGTACAGTGCTGACGAGCAAGTTGTTTCGTACGCACTATACCCCAATGTCCTTGGTGAAGAAGCTTTAAGACAGAGGACTGTAACGAACGTGGGACTACGACTCGGGATGTATCATTATCGGAACGCAACAACAAAACACCACGTCGTACAAAAAGTCTCTCCTTGTGAGCAAAAAAACGGCGAACCAAAGGATCCTCGATCCGTGACTTTGACAAGGGCCATTGCGTAGCAACAAAACGCAAAACAGTAGCAAGGGCAGGGTCAGCAGCTGTGGCTGTAGCTACACGACGAAAAGCAATCGGAAACGATTCGACCACGTCATCGGTTGCCGAATCAATGAACATGCAAGCAAGTTCGGAAGAATCGAATGCTTTATCCTCAGCAACAGGCAAACGGGACAACGCATCAGCGTTTCCGTGCTTAGCAGTGGACCGATACAAGATATCGTAGCGGTACTGCGAGAGAAAAAGTGACCAGCGAATGAATTTCTGCGCTGTACGTGGAGGTACAGGCTTGGTCGGATGAAAAAGCGATGTCAACGGTTTGTGGTCTGTGATGATGGTAAAGTGACGACCATACAAGAAGTCATGGAACTTGGTAACACCAAACACGAGAGCTAAAGCTTCTTTCTCGATCTGTGAATAATTTCTTTGCGCAGATGAGAGCAATTTGGACGCAAAGGCAATAGGGCGATCATGCGAGCCATCCTTGTGCGCAAGCACAGCACCGATCCCGAAATCCGATGCATCTACCATCAACAAAAGGGGTTTCTGGGGATCGAATGGCGTAAGGCAAGTATTTGAAAGTAACGCCGATTTCAACTGGCGAAAGGCGCGTTCGCATTCCGTCGTCCAGACGAACGGAACACCTTTACGGCGTAAGCGATGAAGCGGAGCTGAAATGGAAGAAGCATTGCGCACAAACTTTGCATAATAATGAATTTTACCCAGCACACTCTGTAGCTGTTTCAAATTCTGCGGAGCGGGTAATTCCTGTATGGCACGGAGGTGCTCCGGACTTGGATGTATACCTTAGGCATTTATGACATGCCCCAGGTAGGGTAAGTCCCGAGCAAAAAACACACATTTGTCCTTCCTCAAGCGAAGACCATTTTGACGCAAGACCTGAAATAATGTTCGGAGATTTTGCAAATGTTCGGCTTCTGTCTTTCCGGAGATCACAATATCGTCCAGATAGTTCGCAGCAGTAGGGACCGATGCACACACAGTTTGTAAATATTGCTGAAACAAAGCAGGGGCGGATGCACACCCGAATGGCAGTCTTTTGAAGCGATACAAGCCAAGATGCGTGTTTACCACTAAGACGCGCTGGGAGTCTTCGTCCACAGGTATTTGCAAGTACGCATCTGCGAGGTCCAATTTTGAAAAATATTTTGCCGGGCACAGTTTGTCAAAAAGATCTTCCGGGCGGGGCAAAGGAAAAGTAGCAGTCACAAGTTGTGGATTCACAGTTGCCTTGAAGTCCACACAAAGTCTCAATTTACCGGAAGGTTTTGGCAAAATTACTAAGGGTGAGGCCCAGAGAGAAGCCTGCACACGTTCAATTACACCTTGAGATTCTAAATCGGCTAATGTTCTTGCGACCTCATCACGCAATGCGTGCGGAACATTGCGCGCTCTGAAAAATTTTGGTTGCGCGTTTTCTTTCAGTTCCAAATGCGCTTCATAGTTCTTAGCGCAACCAAGGCCCGGTGCAAAAATGTCTGCAAATTCTTCACAAAGACTAGAAACACTGGCGGAAGGCACAGTCTGATTCACTGATAGGACCTGATTTACTATAGACAAATTAAACAATTGAAATAAATCTAAACCAAACAAGTTCACTGCAGTAGAAGAACGAAGAACGTAAAATGACACAAGTTTTGTTTGTCCCTTGTATGTTGCAAGAAGGCTGCACTGTCCCAACACAGGTATATGCTGTCCGGAGTAACTAGTTAACTTAACATTCGCGGCACGCAATGGCGGGGCGCCCAGTTGTTTGTACGTGTCGTAATTGAGCAATGAAACTGCAGCTCCGGTATCGAGCTGGAATGGGATCACTTTTCCTTCAAAGTCTAAGTCCACAAAAAGTTTATTGTCCTGTTGACGACAAGAGCGACTGTCACGTGCAATTTGAACTGATACAGGTACAGAAGCACTTGCGACTTTACGGGATTTCCGGCGATGTCGACGCACACTTTTTGTGGGACGAACACAGTCACTGTTAGCTAAAGTGTCACTGGACGGGTGGGAATGAACTACATGAATGTCCATGGGCGAAGGTCCACGAGCCTGATTGTCCTGGGGTTGATTCCAGCGCGAAGCAAAGGGCCTGGAATTATTGTGATTGTCTGATCTAAGCTTTTTCTGGCAAACACTTTGAACATGTCCTTTCTTTCGACAGTAAAAGCAAATAGCTTGGCGTGACGGGCAGTTTTCACGCGAATGTCTAGTTGCACACCGCGGGCATGATTTCACTGCAGTTGCTTGCTTACGCGGCGCACGTGTTTGCAAGGTAGGCTGCCGCCGCTGCGATGGGCGCGAGGGCCGCTTAGCGTCCCGTGCAGCGGGCCCGGCGGGCCGGTGAATGTGACACACTGCTGGCGAAGTTTCAAATGAGTCCTGAGCAAAGTCAAGTGTGTCTTGCCTATCCAATATGTCTATCACTTGTTGAAGGGAGGGATTAACTAGTTTCAAAATCTGTTCCCTTATGCGAACATCAGAAACGTTCTGTGCTATTGCATCACGCACCATAGTGTCTGAATAAGGAAGTCCACAGTCACATTCAAATGCACACTCCCTAGTAAGTCCTTGCAAAGTTGCAACACACTCCCTATTAGTCTGACCGGCCGTACGTTTTGTACGAAAGAACGTATACCGTTTTGCAACTACATTTACTGTTTCTTTGAAATAGGCATCTAAAGCAGACAAAATTTCTTCGTAGGACAGAGTTGCTACGTCGCGTCGGGGAAACAATTTCACTATCACACGGTAGGTAGACACACCGACACAAGAAAGCAAAAACGGCTGCCGCTCTTTACCTTGAATTCTGTAGGCTGCTAGATGGAAGGCAAATTGTCGGGACCACTCAGTCCAGGTTTCGCACTTGGCCTCAAAGGGCCTAAATGGCGGTGCGACAGCGTTGTGGGGCTGCGGTAGCGATGAAGCGGCGGCTGCCGCATCGGTTTGCAGCGCACGTTGACCCTGGACGAGCTGTCCAAGGGCTTCCAATAACGCCTGCGTCTGCTGATTCTGCAAGCGAAAAAATTCGGACAGTACATCTGGAGATTCTGGCGAAGCCATGACACAAACGAATTAATACAAACTCTTTTACTCGTCGCCAAATAATGTTGTGTCTAGTTCATACAGTCTAGACACAATGAGGTAGCTAGGTGCACGCTAAACTAACGCAGACGGGCTTGAAGTTCTGGAACATGAGACTTATTAATGCACTAAAGAAAAGTACGTAGTTTTATAATACTTAACTTTATTCTCTTGTTGGAATACATCTCTCTTGAATATTAGTACGCTATAAGCACTGATACAAATGGCGCCTTGCTAGGTAGTAGCTATGGACTAAGCTGAAGGCTATTCTATCTGTCTCTCGGCAAATGAGAGGAAGACTTGGTAGGTCTAGTCGCAAGCAATGTCGTCCGTACAACTGGGGCGAGGTCTATTCCGTGTCTTGTGACCTGCCATGTGGTGGCGCTAGGTTTGCGATTACACAGTGGCGACACGCGGGTCCGACATGTACTACAGGACCGCGGCCGATTTAAGTTACCACCTAGCAAGTGTGGTGTCTAGCGGTGACACCACAGTTTTATACTGATGTCAGCCGTATTTTAGGGGTACAGTGAATGACAAAAGGAATATCTTAATTCTCGTTGGCATCGGTGTCATTATATGTCGAACGCCAACACCGAGAGGACAAGAGTTAGAAAAGAAAAGTAGCGGTTCCTGTGATAGAGAAACCACATTGGCATTCGGCAGTGATTATTCGGCAAATAGCTGGTCGGTACATTATGTTGGTCCTACCCAGTACGAAACCAGTGTTTTAACCATTGGCCCTTTGTGCTTAGTTAGGTTACTTTCTGTTCTCAGATGTCTCAATGTACAGGATTCTTTCCCGAGTTCTTCACCAAACAATTTAATGGATAACAATTAATATCATTATTGTTATTACTGTAGCAACAATATGATAATATATCTGCTATAAACTATTTTGACCTTTCAAAGCTACTTTCATTAATAATTGAAAATTACAGACAAATGTCACCTTTCAGAGACAATATTTGAATATGTACGTTCTTTGATCATGACATAACGTGAAAAACCAGGAATTCTACACATTTAAATCGAAATTGTAAATTGTTAGGAATAATCGGGGTACTGGCCATCCCCCATGAAAATTTCAGTCTCAATGATGTTACGTTGTAGGGAAGTAACTTTAAGCCTCTATGAGTGATGCGACCTGACGAGCGAGATAATGCATGACGTTCTAAATCATATTTACGTCGCACCTCACTTTCAGAAGGACTTTCCGAGGAGAGTGTTAAAGTGTGATGTTTTTCAGCCACAGCAAGTCTCGCCATACGGTCTTCACTGGAATCCTGAGATCAAATATCTCCTCATTCTTTTAGCCTTTCTGGTATACGTTGAAACACTCGACCATTTTCTAGCCATTATTATTTCTAAAACAAAACGGAATCAAAATATAATGAGCAGGCACACAAATCACAAAGCAAACTTAATTTTTTGTTTTTTTGCTGGCAAGGAATGTATATAAAATCTATCGAAAGAAGCAAAGCAGTGTAGTTTAGTTCTTAACACACAAAGTGAAATCAGTAGATCAATATATCATAGCTAAGTACATTCAGTGTTCGTTTGTATTCATGTAAATAAAATTACTGTGATTGAATCTGTCACGTGCGTGAACTGCCGAAGACAATCTCTCAGTGATCTTAAATCATGGAGGTAAAGAAAGAAGGGAGGTGGCCCTACTGACTAAAGCTGTAAGTCATTTTGAAGACAGAGTGGGCGCGGCTTTTCGGGTTATAAGTAGACAAAGACAATAGCAGACTAATGTTTACGAGTGCTTCTTGTTCATTATTTCTGTGCTGTGCACGCAACAACTGTTTTAAATACTACAAATTAGAGAGATTACATGGATAACATAGTATCAGGAAGGCAGTTTCGATCGTTTTCTCTGTTCTTGAACGCTAATTTGCTGTAATAATACAACACAGAGTGACGTCTTGGAGAAGTGTCACTGCGGTGAACTAAGGAGTATGAACGCAGTGAACCTAATGTTTTCAGCTACTTAAGATGTCGGACATCGACTTCATGTTTGTGACATAATGGCACGTTCCATCTTTTTTACTTCCATGGTTAAAAACAGCTCCATCAGTTGGTTCATTGGAGTGCTACGAAACTAACAGCGCCATATATCCGTTGTTGGGTAAATTCCGCCATAATGATTAAACATCTGAACTACTAAGCTGAACAGACGATTTTAGATGAAACTTCAGATTACATGTTTACCCGTGATCCGATGTTGATGAAATTAAGTCTGAAATATGGTAATGGTAGTGACACACCAAAATCACAATAGTAATCCGTTGTGGTTGCTACAGCTTTTATTACAATGAAGAGCATTATAAAATCAGAATCACAATAACAGAGGAGGCCGCCTTACAAGGCCCGATCACCTATACAAATAAGATATAAATTTCTTTAACCGGAACAAGACCCATACAACTTGAAATTTGATTATGACTAGGTAAATATACCCAGGTAAAGCTTTAATTAAATAGTACAAATGTCCATACAATTCACATCAGAACTCTCATTACTTCCGATCAGCTGAAGAACAGATTAAGGGTCAGAACACAGATCTTTTAAGGTTTGGCTAGCCAACGGTCCTAAACAAACTATATACAAATGACTAAAACAATTAAGGAGGTGCTTCAACTTTACTTACTCAGTTGATTAATCAACTACATTCTTAGAATGATTACAACTAGAACATGCCCATATGACAATACCCCTAAAATGAGGTTGCTTCAATATTACGTGTAAATTAGCGATAGACGCGAGCAGACCAAGGATTCAAATCAATACGAGAGATCCCCGAGCCAGGAAATGACCTAGAAATGTACTCAACTTTGGACTGCAACTGAACTTCAGATGCTATAATTCTCCACCGGAAAGATGGAATCACGCAACAGTGACAACATAACCCAAGATGTAAAGGAGACGGCAGAGCCTTAAATATCTCTCCCTGCCTCGGTGATGCTCTGCTCCCAATATGCTCGCATCGACCGCTGCCAATTATCTGTAACACATCAACGGCAAACAATATTCTGAGACATAAAGTACACAATCTTATCTAGAGAACAGGTGATCAATAAAAATGAATAGAAACAAATTAGCCTCCGTGAGTTACTTGACCAGTGCCAGCCCTTAAACTTTGGTTAATAAGTTCGCTAAAACCATGCCCTAAAGTTAAGAGGACCAGAATTATCTCGGTGCACATTTACACGCCGAAATACCAAATTAACTACAAGATAGAATAGAGGACGTATCTCAGCGTGTCTTGAAACGCAAGAGCCTGACTTACTCACTACTCGTTGAACTTCTAGCTACGTCTTCAACCACGGTTCATGTCGAGTGGTTGGGCGTAGCCACACTTCCTCAACTGCCGTCAAGATAGTCACGACACCGAGGTAAGTGATAAACAACTAAAACAATTCCAAAGGATTTTTAGTACACTGGCATATTCAATTAAGCCGCACGCAACCCACCGAAGCAACTGGGCGACTCCAATTCAATCGGCCGACTTAGCTTATAACAGACTCGAAGGAGCTTGTCCTTCCGACCTCTAGGAAAACCAGATCACCATGGGAAAGGATCCGCCCTCACGACTCAACACGCCGTAGCCGCTGGCCCCGCTGCTTCGCTGTCCGACTCGTCCTCTTGCCGTCCTGCCTACGTACACAGTCCCACGTGACTCTCGCTCACCGCCGATGCCGACACACCTCTCCAGCAGAGCGCACGGGCTGCGGTTAAATCCGCACCTCCAAAGATGAGCAGAAGGCAAATAAGCATCGATGTCAAGTCAAAGATCAAAATGACGATCGATGGAAACTGGCTCCAGAACAAAGACCTTGTAAAAAATAACTAGACTCACTGATGGCGCTGCAGTCGCGGGATAATTTGAACCTTCGGCTGGACGCCATTATAGTGGTTGTAGTCTGATGTGTTGTGTAGTATTGTTGTTTATGAAGACCCTGATTCAACGTTGTACATTGGTTGGGGCGTATATACAGTATTTGTTACTCGTAATTCTACTGTCTGTACGTTCCAATCAAAAGAAGTACAATGGTGAAGAGTTGTGCAGCGATTAATTGTACAAATAAATACGAGAAAGGAACGAATATTACATTTCACAGGTATGTGGATATTTTAAGTTGTTTTGTATGTCAGTGCACTTGCTTAATAAATGTTTTTGTAACACAGTATTAGCATAATGTCTGTGCATCTATTTGCAAGTTTCCTTTCTCAAAACCACAGCTGTTACAAAAAATGGTTATACGCTGTCAGGGGGCAAGATTTCCGACCGACAGAATACCATTTTATGTTCTGATCATTTTGAAGAAAGTTGGCTGATCGGTAGTGTTTTCATGGTCTAGGTTAAGTTGAAACTTGATAATTTGGCCGTGGGTTGCCAAAGCGATATGCCATATATAACGCACTTCTCGTCATAAAATCTAAAGCAAGGTAGAGTCAGAAAATATCCATATAGTGGGCAAATCTTCGAGTATTTTGATGCATTTTGCGTATATGTATCGTAAAGGAACTACGAAAAATGCTAGGGGTCCAGTACTAACTTTTAGCTACGGCAGATACCATGTACAACGTAAGATAAATTCATAAACAGAGACTAGTTGCTGTTTGCTTATAAATTAAAAAGTATATTGTAGTAACGTATTTAAATGAGGCATTATGTTTGTGACCTAACTCGAGGGAAGGCATTTTATAACCAAAAGCGATGTATAAACATTCGAACTCCGCGCGTCAGTTTACCACTCTAATGGCCGCCGGCCAGCTATTCAATTTGTCCGCTCTTCACAGTCGACCACTCGTGCGGTTGTGGGGGCCTGCTCCAGAAACGCAACAGCTCAAAGTCTTTGCGTGGCACCAAGCTACGCTCAAGTTGCTTCTGAACTGCCGTGAAAATTCGTCTAGTGTTTTTGGAGACTAGCATGTTTAAACAGGCAAACAGAGAGACAAAAGGGTTTCACAGATATATTATTGGCACAGATGTAAATATAGATCTTCTGTAATTTTGCGTAATAATCATGATTATTCTTTTACCTTCCTACAATAACTTCCAGTATTTTCATGTGTGGTATTCTCTTTACTAATATTCTTTACGACTAACAACTTTGTTCTGTTTGCTTTAGAACCAAAGTCTGTTGCAAGTAAGAGATGTCTTGAATTTGTTCTCCTCAATCGTTTCCTGATGTAGTCTTGTGCTGTTGTGTCATTAGTGGAGTGGCCAATAAAAACAAAAAACGGTTCAAATGACTCTGAGCACTATGGGACTTAACATCTGAGGTCATCAGTCCCCTAGAACTTAGAACTACTTAAACCTAACTAACCTAAGGACATCATAAACATCCATACCCGAGGCAGGGTTCAAACCTGCAAACGTAGCGGTCGCGGGGTTCCATACTGAAGCGCCTAGAACCACTCGGCCACACCGGTCGGCCAATAAAAACAAACATCTACAAAAAGTAACACATTACATGTTTATTTACACTACTGAGCCGTGGTGAAAACTGCTGTTTTGAAGAGCGCGCCGCAGCGCGTAGTGTGAAGCAGTCGCCCTCCGTTTCTGGCGGTGGCGCCGCTCTGGCAATCGCAGCTTTGATGTCTCCCTCTGGTGGGAATGGGGAAAGGTTGCCTGTTCACGTGAATTTAAGGGGTGCTATGAGCTCGCTAGTCGGTCAGTCTCTCGTCCACAGCTTGCTAGTCTGTCTCTCGTCTGCATTTGTTAGGCAGTTAGTGTCTGTCTGTCTTTCTGTCTGTCGTTCGGATCGACCTTTAAAGCCGGCAAAATGGGAGTCTTTCCACTCCGCCAGTAAGAGAACTCACCGAGTGGTCGCCCGGTCGGCGCTTAGTTCCTGCATCTGAGTCTGCGCGTTAGGCCGCCAGTCTGCTCGAGTTTGCTCAGGCAATGGTCATTGGCGGTTGGATCGATCGGTTGTTCGGTCGTGCACTGAGACTCACGATGACTTGTCCGTCTTGAGCGTCAGCGCATGTGAGGTCGCCACGTGAGTGCAGTGGGCTGTGGCGTATAGCGAGGGATAGTGACTTTGCGGTCGAAAGGAGAGCAACAGGAGTCAACCCACGACATCAGTCTGGCCTGTCCGAGCTGCGACGCCGTGAGAAGGGAGATCGGCGCGCCTTCCTGCGTCCGTTGAAGCGGCTGGCAGCGGACGGTTCGGGAGAGCGATTTGGGGGTGCTACGCCAGGTCTTCTCGAGAAATCGTTTTTTTTTTTGTTAGAAGTTAAGTTTTGTTGGTGAGGTCACCAGTAGCTTTGTTTTGGGGATGTCCTACCATTCTTCTCCGTTTGCCTAGCCGCGGTAAGGTGGTTGTTTATAAATTGGTTGGTCCGTTTTTCCCTTGTGGAGTAGGGGCGTTTTAGAGCAACCTAAGGTTCGGGTTGTTCGGTAATCTCCCTATCAGTCTACCGTACGTTAGTAGCTGCCTCTGTAATGTTTGTCTGATTTGGTGTGTTAACGAATTTATTGCTTGGAGTGTAACGGCCTAATACCTGAAATATGTTTTGATCTTTGGAAACTTTGATGTTATTGCCTATGATCTTGAGAGGCGGTATCTGGGTACTGTAGAACATCTTAATATTGTTTGGCCAACCTTGTAAAATTTTATATCAGATTTCATTTCATGGGCTTTAGTTTAAATGATCATTTGCGTATATAAAATTGCCACCCTTTCACCGTAAGACTTTTCTTAAAAGTAAAATCAAGTTGCATCCTCGGTGGCCAGATTAATATTTTAATTGTTAGTTTTTTTGTACGATTCCCATCCCTCATACGGTGGTGCATAGTTGTGTGCTTGTGTAAATTGTTAAAACTCTTAGTTTAAAGTTATCTGGTGTGTTGCAGATATGCACCAGTGTAGTCTTTCAGAGGCTGTTGTGAGCGGTCGTAACTACGACCATGTCAAAAGGGAGCGGCAATTTTCTCTCCCCAAAAGCTCATACAGTCAAAACTTGTTTCTTTCTGTATCTGAATAAATTGTAACTTTGATATTTAGAGGGTGCTTTCTGATTATAATTTTAAATCTGTTTCTTTTAAAAAATGCTTTTTGGCACTATTAAAGTGAATAAAATTCCCATTTGTTAAAAGGAATTTGGTTATGATTTCATCAGTTACTACTACTTCCATGCTTACATAGTTTGATTAAATGTGTTAATGTTCTTGATGAATCGGTAGCACATAAAATAAATTCTTAAGAATATTCTTTGAAAATAAATCACGGTTCAACTACGTACACTTAAAAATTGAGTTTTATATATCACTGAATGCCGTCGGTCCTTCTATGGTGCTGAGTTACATACACAGAGTGTAAAATACTTGGTTGTGACGGCCTAGAATGCGGGTACACATACGGAATGTTCGGAATTTGCCGTTACAGACTATAGGACTTGAAGAGCGGGAGTGAGTACATAATATTTTGAATAGGAACCTATGTCCAGAAAGACATCGTTTCCATGCTATTAAGGTTTGAAAACAAGTATGCTAGATAGGTATGCAAAAGGGTAGTTAGGGTGGGGGCTGGTTACGTCGAACCATCTGATGCTATTTAACGTCTGTCTGTGAGTTTTTGAGCAACAGGGTAGGGTACACGATTCGAAAAGGCTCAAATGGCTCTGAGAACTATGTGACTTAACTTCTAAGGTCATCAGTCACCTAGAACTTAGAACTACTTAAACCTATCTAACCTAAGGACATCACACACATCCATGACCGAGGCAGGATTCGAACCTGCAACCGTAGCGGTCGCGCGGTTCCAGACCGTAGCGCCTAGAAACGCTCGGCCATTCCGGCCGGCGGTACACGATTGTACAATACGCTGTTACGGTCCCTTTGAATGGCTAAGCTCATGTAATGGATGAGCTACTTGTCGCCTTTATTAATATCGTTCTCCGCAACGTCAGACTCCACCATACACCATTTTCACCACAGTTATACTACAGCTTCGAGAAAGGGTAACTTCAAAGTTAGCACACATGACTGTGGTGCTCCAAGGATACGTCATATACCTGAATTGGAACAGGGTGTACTACATGACGCTGAAGAGAAACTGTCTACGAGGTCACGAGCAATGTCTTTGGCTATTAATGAGTAGAACTGTTAAACAAGTGATGTACTGGGTCATCCCCAATAAATTACATCTTAAAGTGGCCGAGATACTAGTATGGTTTCAAACAGTTGTAGCATCGAAATGCTACGTTTCCAGGTATGGGTACCAATTCAAAATTATCTGCCCACTCTCCTCTACAAGTCAGAAGCTTTCAATGGGAATTTCCCTGTAGATAATGAACTGAATGCTAATAATGTTATGTATCATCAGTACTGGAACAAAGTTGGTTCTGGAGCAAGTTATCTGTGCGGCTTGCATACATTCAGGGGCAAATTATTCACCTACCCCTGCCCTGAATCTTCTGTTATGCCAACTCAATTATAATACCCTGTGGGTTGATTTGTGACCCAGTAGGGGTAAGTCCTTCTAGGAAACCCACCACTCCTCCCCCTACCGTACCCGTCTTCGAAGTTTATAACCCTCTACCTTACCCATATGAGCACACATTTGATATCAAAGTAATCGACTAATTAATGAAATTGATCAGTTAATTGCACCTCACCCTGTAGGAAATCTGCAGGCCTCCCCACTCTACCAAATCTCCCACCTGGAAACTGGTAGGAAAAAGACTCCGTCTGTGCTGAGTGCTGGAGAGGAACAATCTCACAACTTGAAATTCAAATCAATGTCTACTGAAGTAACAACATATTGTTCAGTTAAATTTGTATACTCTTTATTTAATGAGATGTGGAAGGCAGGGCACCCACTATTGGGGCAGAGCTCACGTCTGCTCCCCCACCCCTCTCTTTCCATGACATATCAGTATGCACTGAGAAACGGAATGAAGTGCGATATTTTAACCGTCGTTTCGGGCCACCCGCGATATTCTTTATGTGCGCTTTTATTTCAGTTATTAGTTTGGTTGGTGTAACTTAGTTTCTTATTTCCTTTTATCTTTACTCTCCTGAAAATCTGGATAATATAAATATTTAGTTTTAAATACCACAGGAGAGCAACAGTCGTATTCTCAGCGACAATTCGTCGTTATCTACTCCACCTGAAATCTCTATAACCTTTACTCGCTACGCAGATCGTTCGGCTATATTGTTTGATGAGTCTGGATGATAGGTCGAAAAATCTAGCAAGTTAATGTGTATTAATTCGGAGATAACCTCTCGGCGAATTCTGACTGTGGAAAATGAATGTTCGCACTATCGTTCCAAACTTCACCTGCGGGTGATTTACGTCTAGTAATATCTGTGCTGTGATAATTAACTAATTTCGGTATGGAGATATACGCACCTTGAATACTTGATGTTAGTGATTTGATTTTATTTTGTCCAAACAACTATTTGAACTTTTACTATATACCGTAATGGCGTCTTACAACAACACGATCTCTCGCCTTCTCTGACACGTCCGATCTCTCCATTTCCTTCGCAAAGACTCCATCAGACAAATCTTCGGTTCGTAAGACACAGAGATGCGTTCGTAGCACGGAACATTCGATTCTCGCAGTCGGTATATGCCGTTAACCACAATATCAATTGGTCACACAAAAATTAATAATTATGCACAGATTAGTATATCGTATTTCCTCTTTTCTTTCCTCAGACAACGTAGCGCCAAAAGTACAGTGAACAATGACTATTGATTTAGTACAGTATCAGTGAGTGGACTTTGCTTGTGGCGGTTGACAACTTTTGCCGCTTATGCAATCGAATCACTAACATCAATCGGATCAGCTTTCATTATCGCTCGCTACGGATCATCATTATTTAAATTTGACATTAACCGTTTAAGTAACTCTGTGGCAATGGAATTCAGGTCAGAATAGCTTTCCAACTCGGACAATCGTTCCTGTGGCAAGGCATGGAAAATCTACACTCCTGGAAATGGAAAAAAGAACACATTGACACCGGTGTGTCAGACCCACCATACTTGCTCCGGACACTGCGAGAGGGCTGTACAAGCAATGATCACACGCACGGCACAGCGGACACACCAGGAACCGCGGTGTTGGCCGTCGAATGGCGCTAGCTGCGCAGCATTTGTGCACCGCCGCCGTCAGTGTCAGCCAGTTTGCCGTGGCATACGGAGCTCCATCGCAGTCTTTAACACTGGTAGCATGCCGCGACAGCGTGGACGTGAACCGTATGTGCAGTTGACGGACTTTGAGCGAGGGCGTATAGTGGGCATGCGGGAGGCCGGGTGGACGTACCGCCGAATTGCTCAACACGTGGGGCGTGAGGTCTCAACAGTACATCGATGTTGTCGCCAGTGGTCGGCGGAAGGTGCACGTGCCCGTCCACCTGGGACCGGACCGCAGCGACGCACGGATGCACGCCAAGACCGTAGGATCCTACGCAGTGCCGTAGGGGACCGCACCGCCACTTCCCAGCAAATTAGGGACACTGTTGCTCCTGGGGTATCGGCGAGGACCATTCGCAACCGTCTCCATGAAGCTGGGCTAAGGTCCCGCACACCGTTAGGCCGTCTTCCGCTCACGCCCCAACATCGTGCAGCCCGCCTCCAGTGGTGTCGCGACAGTGAATGGAGGGACGAATGGAGACGTGTCGTCTTCAGCGATGAGAGTCGCTTCTGCCTTGGTGCCAATGATGGGCGTATGCGTGTTTGGCGCCGTGCAGGTGAGCGCCACAATCAGGACTGCATACGACCGAGGCACACAGGGCCAACACCCGGCATCATGGTGTGGGGAGCGATCTCCTACACTGGCCGTACACCACTGGTGATCGTCGAGGGGACACAGAATAGTGCACGGTACATCCAAACCGTCATCGAACCCATCGTTCTACCATTCCTAGACCGGCAAGGGAACGTGCTGTTCCAACAGGACAATGCACGTCCGCATGTATCCCGTGCCACCCAACGTGCTCTAGAAGGTGTAAGTCAACTACCCTGGCCAGCAAGATCTCCGGATCTGTCCCCCATTGAGCATGTTTGGGACTGGATGAAGCGTCGTCTCACGCGGTCTGCACGTCCAGCACGAACGCTGGTCCAACTGAGGCGCCAGGTGGAAATGGCATGGCAAGCCGTTCCACAGGACTACATCCAGCATCTCTACGATCGTCTCCATGGGAGAATAGCAGCCTGCATTGCTGCGAAAGGTGGATATACACTGTACTAGTGCCGACATTGTGCAAGCTCTGTTGCCTGTGTCTATGTGCCTGTGGTTCTGTCAGTGTGATCATGTGATGTATCTGACCCCAGGAATGTGTCAATAAAGTTTCCCCTTCCTGGGACAATGAATTCATGGTGTTCTTATTTCAATTTCCAGGAGTGTATAACAAGGCTAATTTAACCTTATGTTCCACCCAATCATTTACAAAAATTATTTAACATCTTACCTGACATATGTGAAACTGTTTTTATACAATGTCTTCCTGAATTGGTGGAGCACGTATAAATAAATGTGAAGATAATCTCGGTAGCGACGCCAGCACGATGTCTGGTGGAAGGTGCCGGGTAGGTGTGGTGAGAGACAGACGACGACCCTCTTGCTAGTGTGTGTGGGGCGGTTGGGAACAGCGTTGATCCTCAGGTAGAAGAAATGCTGGATCGTACCCTCATATGGCCATTCACGGGGCAGTGATGTGTGAACATGTAACATACCCCAGAACAAGTATCAATACTAATAGTTACTCATGGGAAGGAGCTGTGAGAGAACGGGTTAGTACATATACTTTTCATTCTCACTCTACTGGTCTGAATGCAGAGGTTCGGAGGTAGTAGTACACAACTTTATAGCTCAAACTCAGGTAATCTTTCGTCACATTTATAATTTTTGTCTTTATATAGTCACTTACGAATATCAGAGTACATATCAACACATTCACGTGATAACACAGCCTGGTGATAATTCCCTTTATTACTATTTTAATGAAGCACGATAATCGTATATGCCGCACTTGAGTATATCTTTGCTCTTTAGCACACAGATAATCACTCTTGAGTCCCTTCGCTAGTTCCTTTTTGTGACACTGCACCATCACGTGTTTATAACTTATTTTGCTTCTGGTAACACACAATACTTCACTGGAAGTTCTTTATTGTTCACAATATACGTCACTAATCCGCACTTCTGTCAGTCTTCAAAACTAATTCTAACCTTTACAGAATTCAATTACAAATTTATTTACTACTTCCGAATCTGCATAAATTCAGCTCAGTCTGTCCTCTTAACCTGTTGTCATAATTCTTACTTTAAATAATGAGAACTTAATTTCAGACACCCCACGACGATCACACATGTCTCGCTCAACCTGTTCCAGCATTGTCCCTCCTCATATTCTCATTTGTAATCTATTTCAACCATATTTCGTAAAATCTCCACCAAGTAAACTGACTTTTGTCTTAAAAATATTTAATCATCTACAGTCATATGCCATTGCCTTGAATGTATGCAGTCATATGCTCTTGTTGTGTATGTTCTTGTGTACCTAATACTAACATTTTCATAAAAAATTGAAACAGGTATCCACTAATAACTAAAGTCCTCACTGAAATTAAGAAACATCATAATTAACTTTTCCTTAGTAAAACTAGAAGTTATTTTGCCGATACAAAACATATCTATTTACATAATCACTATGAATAATCTAATGCATTTCTGTTGACGTATAAGCAAATTGTTTATGGTTTCCTCAAAACTATCGAGATATTCTATTCATCTTGCTTATTTCGCATGGCAAAAGGTTCGCATATCTGTTTAATTCACGAAAAACCGTCACAGTCGGGTTCGTGCCCGGATAATAGTTACATGACTCCACATATATACGGTAAAATTTGTAGCATTGTCGGATAATACCACGTTCGGCTTCGAAACAAGTGGAATGTAGACACTGAATGGACGATTCAGAATTTGTAGTACTGTAGCAGTTTGGAAGAATTTTACATATTTGGTAAATACGTCCAAGAAACCTACAATACATTTACAGCCTTCTTTAACCTTCCGTAACGGTCCACAGATATATTTGGTATAGACATATTTGGTAAATACGTCCAAGAAACCAACAATACATTTACAGCCTTCTTTAACCTTCGGTAACGGTCCACAGATATCGACCGATAAAGTAACTAGTGGTTTTTCAGGAATGATCGAATGTAACAGGCCTTTACTACCTCTGTTGTTCGATTTTTGTTTTCTGACATATTACTCATTTTATCATTACTCTTCTTACTGTCTTACCTAAGTCCGGGAAGTAACAGTTCATTCTCATTTTGTTTGTACATCTCGCAACACCAGAATGTCTCCAATTGTTGTAATTATACGTTTTTAACCTCTCCTCATATTCTTCGGGTATATACACATACATGAAATAGTACATCATTCACTACCTTGTAGTACTGGCTTATTTCATCTTGTAGATCTTCTAATTTCTGTCAATGTTTACCCACCTTGGATCACTTTGTTGAGTTCGTCATATCTCCACATAACTTTAAAGAGTATCTTCGGCTTACCCGATCTCTCATCAGTGATATAGCAAAATCGTTTTCATTTTCCTCCGAGATGATGCCTTCATCTTATACTTCTGGAAGACGAGATAACGCATCATCTATCATATTCTCCTTTCCTTGGATGTAAACAATATGAAATTGGTATTCCGTCCACCCTCCCAATCTTGCATGTAATAGCTTACAGGTTTGTAAAAAGCTAAGAGCTTGATGGTCACAATATACTGTGGTTTTTGCTCCACATAAATAATACTGAAACATTTTGAACGCCCACACTACTGCAAGAGATTCCTCTTTTGTTGTAGTATAAGATCTTTCGCAACTTGACAGTGTTCTCCTAGCGAAAGCTATTGGGCAAAAGGTGGGCTTGCCATTTATTATTCGAGTATGGAACAGACATACACCCAAACCAACAGATGAAGCGTCAGTCATTAATCCAAATTCGACTGACATATCAGGATGATATAGAAACTTTACATTGGACAAAGCTTGCTTGATGGTTTCGAATGCTCATTGATATTCCTCAATCCACTGCCAATGCCCATTCTTCATTAACAAATTTAATAATGGCCCAGAATTCGTTGATTGATCCTCAATGAATCGACGAAAAAACGATGCAAGACCAAGAAATGCTTTGAACTGCCTTTTCGTTCTAGGCACAGGAAAACTTTTTATTGTACTGATCTTCTTTTCATCAGGTAAAATACCTCTTGAATTTATCAAATGTCCTAAGAATTTTATTTTCTCCAGTCAGAAATGTGACTTCTGCAGAATTGCTGTTATTCGCACAGTAGAAAATCTCTCTGATACTCTTGTCACTATATTCACATGTTCTTCCCAGGTATATGTAGCTATCAGGATGTCATCGACAAATAATGTTGGCTGACTTCTTAGTTCAGGTCCTAATGCTGCATCTGATGCGGATATGAATACCCCTGCACTGATATTCAAATCAAATCTAAGAACCTTGAAATGTTAACTCCTACTGGCGTACACAAATGCAGTATACTTTCTTGAATCTTCATCTAACTTGAACTGCCAGTCTGAAGCACGGAAATCAATTGTTGTAAAATACTTCACTGCATTTAATTTTTGAATCAGCTAATATGAATTTTCTGGGTGAGTGCATACTTGTACAATAATTGTGTTAGTTACACGAGCATCGAGTACTAGACGGACTTTTCCAAGTTGTTGTTTCACAACGAGATTGTTTGAAGGTTCCATCAGACTCCAGTCTAACATCCTCTGTATTTCTTGATCCACTGCATTGCGTTTTTTCCAAGGAACGGAATAGAAACTATGCAGTATGTTCTGTGTGGCTTAACATTCAGATGACATGTATAACCCTTGATAATTCCTAGTATCTCTTCGAATACTCTCGTAACCTTGCATAATAGAGCAGGCAATTGTGTATTCTGCTCTTGTTAAGGTGCTCTGGCTCACTTAACTTCTATTGTATCTGCTCGGATACTTATACTAATTGCATTATTCTAATCGAACTTGTCTTGAATTGGCGGCGGCATTTTATTATTAATTGTAACTTTGCCCCTCGGCAGTATCTTCCATGTTTTCCCTTTTTTCATAGCAAGTCTACATCTACATCTACATCCATACTCCGCAAGCCACCTGACGGTGTGTGGCGGAGGGTACCCTGAGTACCTCTATCGGTTCTATTCCAGTCTCGTATTGTTCGTGGAAAGAAGGATTGTCGGTATGCTTCTGTGTGGGCTCTAATCTCTCTGATTTTATCATCATGGCCTCTTCGCGAGATATACGTAGGAGGGAGCAATATACTGCTTGACTCTTCGGTGAAGGTATGTCCTCGAAACTTTAACAAAAGCCCGTACCGAGCTACTGAGCGTCTCTCCTGCAGAGTCTTCCACTGGAGTTTATCTATCATCTCCGTAACGCTTTCGCGATTATTAAATGATCCTGTAACGAAGCGCGCTGCTCTCCGTTGGATCTTCTCTATCTCTTCTATCAATCCTATCTGGTACGGATCCCACACTGTTGAGCAGTATTCAAGCAGTGGGCGAACAAGCGTACTGTAACCTACTTCCTTTGTTTTCGGATTGCATTTCCCTAGGATTCTTCCAATGAATCTCATTCTGGCATCCGCTTTACCGACGATCAACTTTATATGATCATTCCATTTTAAATCACTCCTAATGCGTACTCCCAGATAATTTATGGAATTAACTGCTTCCAGTAGCTGACCTGCTATTTTGTAGTTAAATGATAAGGGATCTATCTTTCAATGTATTCGCAGCACATTACACGTGTCTACATTGAGACTCAATTGCCACTCCCTACACCATACGTCTATTCGCTGCAGATCCTCCTGCATTTCAGTACAATTTTCCATTGTTACGATCTCTCCATACACCACAGCATCATCTGCAAAAAGCCTCAGTGGACTTCCGATGTCATCCACAAGGTCATTTATGTATATTGTGAATAGCAACGGTCCTATGACACTCCCCTGCGGCACACCTGAAATCACTCGTACTTCGGAAGACTTCTCTCCATTGTGAATGACATACTGCGTTCTGTTATCTAGGAACTCTTCAATCCAATCACAGAATTGGTCTGAATTTCCATATGCTCTTACTTTGTTCATTAAAAGTCTACGTGGGCTATGTCTCTGTCGATCCAAAAATGTACCTTCCCTGTAGAGAAATCTGAGTTTGCGTCCTTCTCTCGGATAGTACTGAATCTAAGAACAGAGTCGATGTTATCGCTGCATTTCCTAGATTAAATTTTAGTTTCGTCTGCATTCTTAAATTTTGGGATCGCTTGCCAAAAGCTCCTAGTATCTTGCAGTGTTAGGTAAGAAAAGTCCGTACTGCATTTACCAATCCGCCCTTATCCAAAGCCAGCCGCGGTGGTCTAGCGGTTCTGGCACTGCAGTCCGGAACCGTGGGACTGCTACGGTCGCAGGTTCGAATCCTGCCTCGGGCATGGGTGTGTGTGATGTCCTTAGGTTAGTTAGGTTTAAGTAGTTCTAAGTTCTAGGGGACTTATGACCTAAGATGTTGAGTCCCATAGTGCTCAGAGCCATTTTGAACCTTATCCAAAACTACAGTCACTGGAATAACCTCTATTATACCTTTAATTGCGGATATGGGTTCCGATACATTTGGTTAAGTTAGCACAAAGCTCCTCTTTTATTAACTTTCCCTCGTTGTATCTCGTCATGCGAACTGTCTGCCCATGGCATTCCTCGACCGCTCCTCCGAGCCACGTTTCGGTCGGAATTACACTACTGGCCATTAAAATTGCTACACCAAGAACGAATGAAGATGATAAAATGGTATTCATTGGACAAATATATTATACTAGAACTGACATGTGATTACATTTTCACGCAGTTTGGATGCATAGATCCAGAGAAATCATTATCCAGACCAACCACCTTCGGCCGTAATAATGGCCTTGATAGGCCTGGGCATTGAGTCAAACAGAGCTTGGATGGCGTGTACAGGTGAGCTGCCCATGCAGCTTCAACACGATACCACAGTTCACCAAGAGCAGTGACTGGCGTATTGTGACGAGCTAGTTGCTCGGCCACCATTGACCAGACGTTTTCAATTGGTGACAGATCTGGAGAATGTGCTGTCCAGGGCAACAGCCGAACATTTTCTGTATCCAGAAAGGCCCGTACAGGACCTGCTACATGCGGTCGTGCATTATCCTGCTGAAATGTAGGGTTTCGTAGGGATCGAATGGAGGGTAGAGCCACGGGTCGTAACACATCTGAAATATAACGTCCACCGTTCAAAGTGGCGTCAATGCGAACAAGAGGTGACCGAGACGTGTAACCAATGGCACCCCATACCATCACGCCGGGTGTTACGCCAGTATGGCGATGACGAATACAGGCTTCCATAAACACGGATGCGACCATCATTATGCTGTAAACACAACCTGGACTCATCCGAAAAATGATGTTTTGCCATTCGTGCACCCAGGTTCGTCGTTGAGTACACCATCGCAGGCGCTCCTGTCTGTGATGCAGCGTCAATGGTAACCGCAGCCATGATCTCCAAACTGACAACCATTGCTGCTGCAGACGTCGTCAAACTGTTCGTGCAGATGGTTATTGTCTTGTAAACGTCCCCATCCG
The DNA here is from genome assembly GCF_023898315.1 of Schistocerca nitens. NCBI lineage: Eukaryota > Metazoa > Arthropoda > Insecta > Orthoptera > Acrididae > Schistocerca > Schistocerca nitens. The sequence goes on from NC_064617.1 coordinate 63,261,822, forward strand.
TTGACTCAGGGATCGAGACGTGGCTGCACGATCCGTTACAGCCATGCGGATGAGACGTCTGTCATCTCGACTCCTAGTGATACGAGGCCGTTGTGATCCAGCACGGCGTTCCGTATTACCCTCTTGAGGCAACCGCTTCCATATTCTGCTAACAGTCATTGGATCTCGAACAACGCGAGCAGAAATGTCGCGATACGATAAACCGCAATCGCGATAGGCTACAATCCGACCTTTATCTGAGTCGGAAACGTGATGGTACGCATTTCTCCTCCTTACACGAGGCATCACAACGTTTCACCAGGCACCGCCGGTCAACTGTTGTTTGTGTATGAGAAATCGGTTGGAAACTTTCCTCATGTCAGCACGTTGTAGGTGTCGCCACCGGCGCCAACCTTGTGTGAATGCTCTGAAAAGCTAATAATTTGCGCATTACACTGATTGCTTGCACAGCTGCCGGAGGCATTATTCGCCTGCAAGTACTGTGTCTCTCTGCTCTTGCCCTAATGTCTTCTTGGATCTAGTCAAAGGAACCCAAGACTGATAATAATTCTTCTGAATTCTCCTCTGACGCGTCTATTTTTTTTTTTTTCGTTTTGTTTTTCTCGCGTATCAGCTGGAAGTTTCGCCCTCAAATTCCGCAAAATATCCTCATACGTGATAGGCTCATCCCAGTATCTTGCTTTCTTTAAGTACTTCTCAGAGTATTGCCGTAGACTTCCAGATTTTGCACAGAAAGGTTCCCGGTTAAATATTTATTTCCTTAATTGATCTTGCATGCCACGGCACCAATACCTATCGAGAAACGCCTTCTCAAATTCCTCATACGTTTCGCACTTATCCATCCTATCCGATGGCCATAACGCACCATCACTTTGTAGATAAATGATGACTAACTGAAAACCTCAGCTGCCGACAGGTGTTGTTGATATACCTCGATGTGGACAGCTGAATATGTGTGCCACGACCGGAACTCCAACCCGGGATCTCCTGCTTACATGGCAGACGTTCTATCCATCTGCGAGGCCGAGGACACAGATGAATAGCGCGACTGCAAGGACTTATCCCTCACGGGAAGCGTGGACATGTGTCCGGAAATGCTTAATTTCCATGTTACAGCTAATTTTAGTTTCGTACTTCCTCGATTCACCGCCAGTTGGCCCAATTGAAGGAAGGTAATGTAGACTTCGGTGCTTGTGTTGACATGCGACTAATTGCTCTACAGTATTACGAAGTATTGCGAAGGGCGTGGAATGAAGCACAAAATATTATCTACATATCAAGTTATCTACACAGCATATGAAGACAGTAACTGTTCTCGAAGGAACAGATACTGTTGATGACCGTGCAGCTTTTCCCTGGAATAAACGATGACTAACTGAAACCCTCAGCTGCCGACAGGTGTTGTTGATATACCTCGATGCGGACAGCTGAATATGTGTGCCCCCACCGGGAGTCGAACACGGGATCTCCTGCTTACATGGCAGACGATCTATCCATCTGAGCCACCGAGGACACAGATGAATAGTGCGACTGCAGGGACTTATCCCTTGCACGCTTCCCGTGAGACTCACATTCACAACTGTCCACAATTCTACATATGTAATGTACCTTATACACATTTGCCAATCCATTCATTACTCGAGCACGCTTTGACGATTCCCGTAAGAGTTTGGGCAACCTGTGCACAATCCCACAGACGAAGGTCAATGGCTGGGTAGCCTTTAACTATATACAGGGCGTTACAAAAAGGTACGGCCAAAGTTTCAGGAAACATTCCTCACACACAAAGAAAGAAAATATGTTAAGTGGACATGCGTCCGGAAACGCTTACTTTCCACGTTAGAGCTCATTTTATTACTTCTCTTCAAATCACTTTAATCATGGAATGGAAACACACAGCAACAGAACGTACCAGCGTGACTTCAAACACTTTCTTACAGGAAATGTTCAAAATGTCCTCCGTTAGCGAGGATACATGCATCCTCCCTCCGTCGCATGGAATCCATGATGCGATAATGCAGCCCTGGAGAATGGCGTATTGTATCACAGCCGTCCACAATACGAGCACGAAGAGTCTCTGCATTTGGTATAGATTCTACTTTGACTCAGTCCACCGGCTCTCGCAATGTCCCGTGTACTCATGTGAGGGTTCATGGAAACAGCAGCTAACACACCAACTGCACCCGCTTCGCCTGTGACGGGCCTGTTACGGACCCGTTTGCGTGCTACGACCATACAGTTGTCGGTAGATGTTTTGCAATGTGCGGCACGTTGGATGCTCGCTGTCCGGGTACCGTTCTGCATACACCCTGCAGGCTTCAGCTGCATTTCGTCGACACTCGCCATAGATGAGTATCATCTCCGACTTTTCAGAGTTCGAATACACCATGGTCACAGTTACAACACTACACTATCACAGACGTCTGGTAACACGGTGTACTACAGTTGGTCTGCGTGCGGAGGCGAATGCAGAATAACAATAGCAGCAAGCGCTACATGCGGACACGGCGACAGCTAGACCAAACCACAACAGTGCACTACAGCCACACTCGTAAACACGGTCGTCATCGTAAACATGTCCCTGCAGATGCTGCTCGCCGACCGTGGCCCGTGTTTGTTACAACACGTAACTGAACGTCGGAGGTTTCAAGCGTCAACTTTAGGTTACAACATCTCCGGATGTAATTAACATTTTACAATGCAACAAACGGCACTGATTACGTATTTGTTTATATGTTCAGATGTGCTAACAAAACTAACGTGGTTCCATTGAAAAAAAACGTATGTTTATGTTAAAAAACATACTTCCGTGCATTTTTGTACGGTTTGCATTAAACAATTACACTAGCTCCTCACGTTCGGTCTGTGGAATCCGTTAGTCAGTATTTGATGTGGTTTACGAAATATATCCAGCGGTAACGTTAGGTGACTCACCCTGTATAATTCCAGACCATATACAACCCATACTGATTTTTGAAATGTATTTCCGTATTGCTAGCATTTCGACAAGATCAGATGCGAGCTGTCCATTTCCACAGTTATAAATCAGAGCTCAAAATCCAGGTTCCTTTTAGCGGAGGGATCTTCCCATCTCATCCTACAGAAGCAGGGAGAGTCTACGACACAGTCCTTAGATGCTTTCCTGCTATCACATTTTACATTAGGCGGAATTTAACAGTTCAGTCGTTACTATGGCAAACAGAGTTATCACATTTTATAGCGTGCTATTCACATGTGACATTCCAGCCACTTAGAGAAAGCAGAGAATTTCTGACTTACATCCGCCCTTGTATCGCTCCCCTGGAACAACTAAGAGTTTTATTTCCTGGTGCCGCTTATCACAGATGCTTCCAAAGTATGACCATTATCAAGGGTCTTCCTATAGCATTGCTGCGGAAATGGAAAGAGACTGTCACACAATCGCTGCCAGGAATATGGATTTCCCAAGACGTGGTGAATGTAAGTTTGAAATTCGAAGAAAATAAACGTAAGCTAGCGCTAAGAGCATTTTAAGAACTGGCAGCTACTGCGATATTCCCAACATCTGCTCCATCAGGAGAGCAAGTTTTAACACCAGCCATTTCCAAAATACATGGTTTGATTACATGTCTTTAGATGAGTTTTTGTTGTTTTGTCTAGCATTGTTACAGCCATCACATTGTGTTACTCATGTAGGAAACGTTGTTTCTCAGGCCTGAAAGACATGAACTTGAGAAATTTAACATGTAGGTAGTCGTTGAAGTCACCACGCACATTTGAAAGTGTTCATCAGATAGACTTCTTCTACCAAGCATTTGGAGGCTGCTAGACACTTTAGATCAATGAAGCGGACATGATGAATCAGAGACACGCAAATGTACCGAATAATTTAAACACACACACTGACAGGCACACACAAACACACATTTTGCGTATGGCAGGGACGGAGGGATATATGGATTGCCCCTCATGAGCCTCACCTGCCTTGTACCGTATAATCACCTACCGCAACTGGGTGCAGCACTACACTATACTATCCGTAACCCAACTGAAAAAATGTCGGGGCACAGCGCTACAATACACCAGCTGACTACAGCACTGTACCACTCCGTGCGAAACCATGTTCATATTCAGTGCAATAGTCTACCTGCTAGCTGGTATGCAGCAACATCTGTACCAAAGGGTGAGGGTCATGGGGGACAGTCCTTAACTCTCTTGTCATGGACACCATGATAACTATATCTGACATGGTAACAACTCAACAGTTAAACTTCAGGAAAATATCAGAAGTATCTAGAGACCCGCAATCAGACCATAAAGGCTGGAAAAGGCTGACGTTGAAAATAACTGTTCTCGTGGATTAGCTGTCTGGAATATTGCTATTCTTGTAGTACTTTTTCCCATAGCTTAAGCTCGTTTTCTTAAATTTCTACTATCGATAAGCAAAGGGTCCGTTGATCATGTAATCCATGAGAAGCTTCCTTATGGCAAGGTTTGTGCAAACTTTGTGTCCATGCATCTCTCAGGGAATCAATAGGCGGGGAGGTTGTGAGTTTGTCTGACCCATCTGTGGAGACTGAGGTACGTGATGAAACATAGTGACACCCCATCGACCCTGCCTCCAATCGAATAAGTATAGAATGGCGGCATCCAAACTTCCCTTGTACAAAAAAAAGCCTGCTCTTGGCTGGAGAGCGAAAGATAGATGTTGGGTCTCTTTTTCGACGAAGGACCTCTACTTTTCGAAATGGTGCAACAATTAGTGCTGGGCAGTATTGCAGAATTTTGCTGCAACTCAAACAGGCTATCAAGAACAAGTGCGGGGCAAGCTTTACACCTCACATGAACTTCTGAGCTCTGGCCTTCCTTTCAGATATGTCGACACCTTGCTGTTTGAAACGTCACGGTGCCCCATGGTGACGAACCAGGGCGCCACGCTTTTGCACCACTACAGAGGAAGGTAGCAGGCACCTATTAGCCAAATTTTAAACTTCTGTGACGCCGTGGGCAAAATGACGCGGTTTCAAAAAGTGATCCTGTAATTCTTTTGCACTGTGTGTTTTACAGCCTCTCTGTTCATATGCGATACTAGGCATGCCATGTTAATATGTAGTTGATACTGGCTGATGAACTGATTGGGATGTCGTATCTGACACTGTATAATGTGTAGTAACACTTCCTATGTGTTTCACAATGACTTCACAGTAATAACTGGCCATTAGTGCCATAAATAAAGGAATAATTTTACAGCCTACAAAGGACAATATTTTCTTTCAGGAAATATGTAGACTCTGTAGACCTGAACACAAAAAAGTTGCCAAAAATTACATATACCTATTCTAAGCTTAATATTATTCCTGTGACAGATTGTATCCTTCTGCTATGAAAAAAGATGAATGCCATTAAAGCTGTAATATTTTAGTTTGTTACTGGCAGTATTTTGGTCCCCTAAATCAAATCCTTTGGCAAAGTCACAGAATACAGCAGTGGTGACAGTTTTTCCCGTTTAATGTTTCCAGGACTATATTTGAAATATGGTGTATGGCCTTTTCTGTAGAAAATGCTTCAGGAGAATCATATTGAAAAACAGTTAAAAGATCTGTTCAAGAAAAGAATGTGATGGCATTCTTTTAAATGGCAGTTTCAGGCAAACCTTGTAAGAATTGGCACGTGACATATCTATCCAGTTTTGTAAACGTAATGGATTATTAAGTACGCAGGCACATGAAACATCCTTCCTTTTACATGCGGCGAGTAGGAACCATCTGCCCGCTCACGCATTTCATTGACAACAGTATTCACTTCTGTGTACATGTTATCTCATAAAATTTCCAGATCCTTCTGACTGTAAACAAAGGCTACCAACATAACATACGCCACCGATATAATTCTGTTGAATTATCTGCGCTTATTTAATTGCATGCTACCGGCCAAGAACTAATAGACTGCTTCACATGGTAACTCATGTCTAATGTACATCCTAAAATTTTAGATACTGAATGTAGGTGCTGATATAATGTAACAGACACTTCTGGCAACGAAAAACCTAGCTTTAAATTAATTCTCCCTTTCTACACCGACCATTTTACGTGTGTTTACTTTTATGCTTTTTTCGTGGGTCCAACTTTCGTCTTTGGTTTCTCTTTCAGACATTATGTTCTGCTTTAGTAACAGAACCATCACTTATTCGCAGTGACGTAATGTTTTTCTGGAGGATGGCTGCCATGGTCTATCCCTGCTAAGCTTGTCATAACACCATCTCTCACCTTGCATTTTAACAACTTCTTAGAAAAGTCTTTTGAAAGAAATGAGGCATTTCAGTCCGAGCACGAGGTCAAAGTACCTCAATTTTGAAATGCAGTTATACTTGGTAGATGTATTATAATTATTCATTAATTACAGCATCGATAAAATCGCGCCACTAACGCTCATAATACATTTATAATGTCCCATACACTGAGGAGCGTAGGGGACGATGCGGGAGACCCGCACCGCCGACTAGGCAAGCTCCTAGCGGAGGTGGTTTGCCATTGCCTTCCTCCGACCGTAATGGGGATGAATGATGATGATGGTTGGAGACGACACAACACCCAGCCATCTCGATGCAGGGAAAATCCGTGACCCCCCGGGAATCGAACCCGGGACCCCGCGCGGGAAGCGAGAACGCTACCGCAAGACCACGAGCTGCGGACCGTAATAGTTACCTACACAACATTCAAATTTGTTTTCGTAATCCTTTGATCAAATAGAATCGTTGGATACACGGCATAACCACATTCTATTTCATTTTTATTTATTTTTCTAGTGAATTTGGTTTCTATGTGTGCGTGATCCTTCCATCCCTCTTCTATGTCGGTGCAGTCAATTTAGTATAAAGACGATCTGAATGCGAGCAGTATCGACCATCTCTTAAGGACTCCAAATGTCATAGGGATGCACTGAATTATCCATATAATTACCGATGGGCATAACTTTAACCGTACATTTAAATTGATGTGATTCATCCGACACTTCGAAATTTTGGAGTACGCCTTGTCTGACACCTGGGAATGACGTTGCGAGTCACCAAAATAACAGGAGAAGCAGTTAGAGATGTGAGTGGGCAGTTGTGCTAACAATCAGGTCACGGTATCGGAGGGTGGAGAGAGCGACGCTATGACAGCCTCAAATAGTCGTATATTCAAAGTTTTCTGCGTAGTTCATGCCTACTGTGATGGTGGAAACACTGAAGCGGCCAGATACTTCAGTGAATCTCACTTGTTTATGAATACAGGGCAAACAGTCTAACATTGGGCAAAGTCTATGAGTATTATATCCAGTCCCAACTACGGTCTCACTAATCAAACATATTCGTGAACCCGCAATCCTTGATAAGCAGCGAGCACAAGATAGATTCATCCACAGCAGTACTGGATTAGGAGTTTTTACATACTTCTTAATATTATTATAATTCTTGCATTTCAAATATACGTACGTAGATCTCAATAATGTATTTATTGTCAAGAAAGGAAAAATCACTTGATAATTATATATGACGTCAACCGTTATGAACTGCTGAATCCACTAACTTAACTGATAGCCTGAAAGACAAAACTTTTTTCTAAGATCAGGACTAATATATGATGTGTTCATAACGGTAGCGTTAATCATATATACACATCGGTTAAACTGACTTGTTCCACATCATTTCAACAAAAGAATCCTTCAAGTGATCTATGGAACATATAACAAGCTATGTAACAGGTCAACCGTCTTTGGAGGGTCTCGTGAGAACTTTCTTGTAAACAGTAAGTGTTACGAGTCTGCCATCGCGGCGAGTGCGGCATCAGAGGGGTACTCACCCCTCTCAGAGGGTAGTTGGAACTCCAGTTGGGCTCGTGACCTGTTGTCGGAGCTCCGTTGTCCGAGGCGAACACTATGATGGAGTTGTTCAGCATCCCACGCTCTTCAAGAGCAGCCACAACGCGTCCCACAGACTCGTCCATTTTCCACAGCACACCTGGCGATGCAATAAACATTCCGTAAGAAACGCTTGTATTGGGAGTCACATGCCATCTTTTTCCGTAAACCTAAGTAGCTACATACTTAACTCTTCCTAAGAGTACCCAATGGCTAGTGTGCAATGTTCACAAGAGTGTATCATGGCATATCTTTTAGACAAAGCTAAAGCAGCAAGTCGCATCAAACGTTAAACAAAAAGAAATCACTTACCTACTTATATTACTCCAGAACTCAGTTCATAATAAATACAACTCCAACCCAGCAGTAGCATTAAGCGAACGTTTTTCTCTCTGATTTGTATTGATACCATTCAGTTACTAGTCCGCTTCAGTATCTGCGTCTTCAATTTGCATTCCTTTTCAGTAAAGCAAATTTTGGACACTTCCATTTGCAACTGTCACAAAATTAATTAAATAATTTACAGAGTATGTAGGTGTATTATGTGACTAGTCGTATGGATCATGAAAGTGGATCTTGGCTGAGACACACTTAACTCACCATCAAACCTCTATATAAAACAGAATTTTGTTTCTCGCTTGAGGACAGGGCAAATATAATTTCGGTGAAAAAATAATGTAGACCACTGAGTCTCCTGCCCGCAGTTTACAGTTTACTTAGTAAAATTATCACTCAATATACACTAATATCATTACATTATAATCAAACAACAAGTCTAGATTGAAATTTTCACTCTACAGCGGAGTGTGCGCTGATATGAAACTTCCTGGCAGATTAAAACTGTCTGCCGGACCGATACTCGAACTCGAGACCTATGTCTTTCACGGGCAAGTGCTCTACCAACTGGGCTACCCAAGCACGACACACGCCCCGTCCTCACAGCTTTACTTCTGCCAGTACCTCGTCTCCTACCTTCCAAACTTTACAGAAGCTCTCCTGCGAAACCTGCAGAATAGCACTGCTGAAAGAAAGGATATTGCGGAGACATGGCTTAGCCACAGCCTGGGGGATGTTTCTAGAATGAGATTTCCACTCTACAGTGGAGTGTGCGCTGATATGAAACATATTGGCAGATTAAAACTGTGTGCCGGACCGAGACTCGAACTCGGGACCTTTGCCTTTCACGGGCAAGAGCTCTACCAACTGAGCTACCCAAGCAAGACTCACGCACTTGCCCGCGAAAGGCAGAGGTCCCGAGTTCGAGTCTCGGTCCGGCACACAGTTTTAAGGTGCCAGGAAGTTTCATATCAGCGCACACTCCGCTGTAGAGCGAAAATTTCATTCTAGAAACATCCCCCAGGCTGTGGCGAAGCTCCGCAGTATCCGTTCTTTCAGGAGTGCTAGTTCTGCAGGTTTCGCAGGAGAGCTTCTGTAAAGTTTGGTAGGTAGGAGACGAGGTACTGGCGGAAGTAAAGCTGTGAGGACGGGGCGTGAGTCGTGCTTGGGTAGCTCAGTTGGTAGAGTACTTGCCCGCGAAAGGCAAAGGTCTCGGTCCGGCACACAGTTTTAATTTGCCAGGAAGTTTCAAACAACAAGTCATTTGCACAGATGGGCCGAAATTAAAGAACAGGCCATTCGTTTGGGTTACCATGTTCCTTTCGAAACATAGAGTCTGAGAAAAAATGTAACATAGTTTAAATAGACGCTAAGAGGCCTTGATGAGCAAGTAAACGTGCTAAAATTTGACTGTCATGCACCCAACGATTCTTTTTCACGCAGAGAAACACTTCGTCATCAGTAGCAATTGCAACTTACGTTTGTGTACCAAAGAGTAAACACTTAAACGGTGCAGTTTCTAACAGATTTTACAACTTTAGAGGGGAACTGTGAACTGGAGTTAGAATCAAGTAAGATGATTCCATAACAACTGAAACAATTCACTGAAAATCTGTGAGGATATTTTCAGATCCCTTATAATGAAAAGACAATAAGAATAAGTAGCAGAGTGGGTGGTGGGGCATATCATGTGTCTACGTCTTTGTGTGTGTGTGTGTGTGTGTGTGTGTGTGGTTGTGTGTGTGTGTGTGTGTGTGTGTGTGTGTGTTGGCGAGTGGGTATGTGTGTGCGTGTGAATGTGTGTGGTGGTGTGCATATAATACACTTTTACTTTGTATTTTTATGGTACTCTATGTATTAGGTTGAATATTGGACTTCTGCTATTGCTCTTTCGGTCATTATAAATGTTTTCATTTTTATTTATGGTCTTCTATTGAAACAGTCTTGCCGGCCAGTGTGGCCACGCGGTTAAAGGCGCTTTAGTCTGGAACCGCGCGACCGCTACGGTGGCAGGTTCGAATCCCGCCTCGGGCATGGATGTGTGTGATGTCCTTAGGTTAGTTTAGTTTAAGTAGTTCTAAGTTCTAGGGGACTGATGACCTCAGATGTTAAGTCCCATAGTGCTCAGAGCCATTTGAACCATTTGAAACAGTCTTCCTATAGACTGAGAATTCTATTTATTTTGGAAAACTGTTTAGAGAAGATATCTGAATGCTGCGAAAATTTGTAATTGACCCTAAATAATGAAGAGAGTAAGGTCATTCACATAAGTGCTGAAAAGAATCAGTTAAACTGTGGTACACGATAGATCAGTCCACTCTAAACGCCGTAAATTCAACTGAATACGTAGGAATTACAATTACGAACAATTTAAATTGTAAAGAATACATAGAAAATGTTGGGAGGGGGGAAGGCAAACAAAAGACTTAATTTTATTAGCAGAAAATGTAACGAATCTACTACAGAGACTGTCTACATTATGCTTGTCGGTCCTTTTTTGGAGTACTGCTGCGCTGTCTGGAATCCTTACCAGGTAGCAGTAATGGAGTATATCAATAAAGTTCAAAGAAGAGAAGCATGTTTTGTATTATCGCTAAATCTGGGAGAGAGTGTCACGGATGTGATACAGTATTTGGGATGGCACCATTAAAACAAGGGCGTTTCTCTTTGCGTCGGAATCTTCTCACGAAATATCGTTCACCACCTTTCCCCTCAGAATGGAAAAATATTTTGTTGGCACTGCTCTACATAGGGAGGAACGATCATCATAATAAAATAAGGGATATCTGAACTCGCACGGAAAGATATAGGCGTTCGTTTTTTCGCGCCTTGTTCAGGAGTGTAATAATATAGAATTATAGTGAAGGTAGTTTGATGAACGCTCTGCCGGGAACTTAAATACACTCCTGGAAATGGAAAAAAGAACACATTGACACCGGTGTGTCAGACCCACCATACTTGCTCCGGACACTGCGAGAGGGCTGTACAAGCAATGATCACACGCACGGCACAGCGGACACACCAGGAACCGCGGTGTTGGCCGTCGAATGGCGCTAGCTGCGCAGCATTTGTGCACCGCCGCCGTCAGTGTCAGCCAGTTTGCCGTGGCATACGGAGCTCCATCGCAGTCTTTAACACTGGTAGCATGCCGCGACAGCGTGGACGTGAACCGTATGTGCAGTTGACGGACTTTGAGCGAGGGCGTATAGTGGGCATGCGGGAGGCCGGGTGGACGTACCGCCGAATTGCTCAACACGTGGGGCGTGAGGTCTCCACAGTACATCGATGTTGTCGCCAGTGGTCGGCGGAAGGTGCACGTGCCCGTCGACCTGGGACCGGACCGCAGCGACGCACGGATGCACGCCAAGACCGTAGGATCCTACGCAGTGCCGTAGGGGACCGCACCGCCACTTCCCAGCAAATTAGGGACACTGTTGCTCCTGGGGTATCGGCGAGGACCATTCGCAACCGTCTCCATGAAGCTGGGCTACGGTCCCGCACACCGTTAGGCCGTCTTCCGCTCACGCCCCAACATCGTGCAGCCCGCCTCCAGTGGTGTCGCGACAGGCGTGAATGGAGGGACGAATGGAGACGTGTCGTCTTCAGCGATGAGAGTCGCTTCTGCCTTGGTGCCAATGATGGTCGTATGCGTGTTTGGCGCCGTGCAGGTGAGCGCCACAATCAGGACTGCATACGACCGAGGCACACAGGGCCAACACCCGGCATCATGGTGTGGGGAGCGATCTCCTACACTGGCCGTACACCACTGGTGATCGTCGAGGGGACACTGAATAGTGCACGGTACATCCAAACCGTCATCGAACCCATCGTTCTACCATTCCTAGACCGGCAAGGGAACTTGCTGTTCCAACAGGACAATGCACGTCCGCATGTATCCCGTGCCACCCAACGTGCTCTAGAAGGTGTAAGTCAACTACCCTGGCCAGCAAGATCTCCGGATCTGTCCCCCATTGAGCATGTTTGGGACTGAATGAAGCGTCGTCTCACGCGGTCTGCACGTCCAGCACGAACGCTGGTCCAACTGAGGCGCCAGGTGGAAATGGCATGGCAAGCCGTTCCACAGGACTACATCCAGCATCTCTACGATCGTCTCCATGGGAGAATAGCAGCCTGCATTGCTGCGAAAGGTGGATATACACTGTACTAGTGCCGACATTGTGCATGCTCTGTTGCCTGTGTCTATGTGCCTGTGGTTCTGTCAGTGTGATCATGTGATGTATCTGACCCCAGGAATGTGTCAATAAAGTTTCCCCTTCCTGGGACAATGAATTCACGGTGTTCTTATTTCAATTTCCAGGAGTGTACAAATGTAGATGCAGATGTTATGGCAGAAGAATGCCACGTCTGTATATATCCCATTACGATGGTGATTTTCTTTTGCTAGATTTTCTAGATCTCGAGTGCATACAGCCATTCTTCAATGTCCCTATTTGCTCGTTGTACCTTCATTGAAATTTCTCTTTGTCATCCTCATACATTTACAGTTGCAACAGTTGTTGTTGTTGTTGTGGTCTTCAGTCCTAAGACTGGTTTGATGCAGCTCCTTCATCTCCCAGTACCTACTGCAACCTACATATTTCTGAATCTGCTTAGTGTATTCATCTCTTGGTCTCCCTCTACGATTTTTACCCTCCACACTGCCATCCTCTACTAAATTTATGATCCCTTGATGCCTCAGGACATGTCCTACCAACCGATCCCTTCTTCTAGTCAAGTTGTGCCATAAACTTCTCTTCTCCCCAATCCTATTCAGTACCTCTGCATTAGTTACGTGATCTACCCACCTAATCTTCAACATTCTTCTGTAGCACCACATTTCGAAAGCTTCTATTCTCTTCTTGTCCAAACTATTTATTGTCCATGTTTCACTTCCATACATGGCTGCACTCCATACTACACTTTCAGAGACCACTTCCTGACACTTAAATCTGTACTCGATGTTAACAAATTTCTCTTGTTCGGAAACGCTTTCCTTGCCATTGCCAGTCTACATTTTATATCCTCTCTACTTCGACCATCATCAGTTATTTTTCTCCCAAAATAGAAAAACTCCTTTACTACTTTAAGTGTCTCATTTCCTAATCTAATTCCCTCAGCATCACCCGACTTAATTCCACTACATTCCATTATCCTTGTTTTGCTTTTTTTGATGTTCATCTTATATCCTCCTTTCAAGACACTGTCCATTCCATTCAACTGCTCTTCCTTTGTTGTCTCTAACAGAATTACAATGTCATCGGCGAACCTCAAAGTTTTTATTTATTCTCCCTGGATTTTAATACCTACTCCAAATTTTTCTTTTGTTTCCTTTACAGCTTGCTCAATATAGGGATTGAATAACATCGGGGAGAGGCTACAACCCTGTCTCACTTCCTTCCCAACCACTGATTCCCTTTCATTCCCCTCTACTCTTATAACTGCCATCTGGTTTCTGTACAAATTGTAAATAGCCTTTCGCTCCCTGTATTTTACCCCTGCCACCTTTAGAATTTGAAAGAGAGTATTCCAGTCAACATTGTCAAAAGCTTTCTCTAAGTCTACAAATGCTAGAAACGTAGGTTTGCCTTTCCTTAATCTATCTTCTAAGATAAGGCGTAAGGTCAGTATTGCTTCACGTGTTCCGACATTTCTACGGAATCCAAACTGATCTTCCCCGAGGTCCGCTTCTACCAGTTTTTCCATTCGTCTGTAAAGAACTCCTGTTAGTATTTTGCAGCTGTGACTTATTAAACTGATAGTTCGGTAATTTTAACATCTGTCGACACCTGCTTTCTTTGGGATTGGAATTATTATATTCTTCTTGAAGTCTGAGGGTATTTCGCCTGTCTCGTACATTTTGCTCACCAGATGGTAGAGTTCTGTCAGGACTGGCTCTCCCAAGTCCGGCAGTAGTTCTAATGGAATAATGTCTACTCCCGGGGCCTTGTTTCGACTCAGGTCTTTCAGTGCTCTGTCAAACTCTTCACGCAGTATCGTATCTCCCATTTCATCTTCATCTACATCCATTTCCATAATATTGTCCCCAAGAACATCGCCCCTGTATAGACCCTGTATATAATCCTTCCACCTTTCTGCTTTCCCCTCTTTGCTTAGAATTGGGTTTCCATCTGAGCTCTTGTTATTCATACAAGTGGCTCTCTTTTCTCCAAAGGTCTCTTTAATTTTCCTGTAGGCTGTATCTATCTTACCCCTAGTGAGATAAACCTCCACATCCTTACATTTGTCCTCCAGCCATGCCTGCTTAGCCATTTTGCACTTCCTGTCGATCTCATTTTTGAGATGTTTGTATTCCTTTTTGCCTGCTTCGTTTACTGCATTTTTGTATTTTTCTCCTAACATCAATTAAATTCAATATATCTTCTGTTACCCAAGGATTTCTACTAGCCCTCGTCTTTTTACCTACTTGACCCTCTGCTGCCTTCACTACTTCATCCCTCAGAGCTACCCATTCGTCTTCTACTGTATTTCTTTCCCCCATTCCTGTCAATTGTTCCCTTATGCTCTCCCTAAAACTCTGTACAACCTCTGGTTTAGTCAGTTTATCCAGGTCCCATCTCCTTAAATTCCCGCCTTTTTGCAATTTCTTCAGTTTTGATCTACAGTTCGTAACCAATAGACTGTGGTCAGAGTCCACATCTGCCCCTGGAAATGTCTTACAATTTAAAACCTGGTTCCTAAATCTCTGGCTTACCATTATATAATCTATCTGATACCTTTTAGTATCTCCAGGATTCTTCCATGTATACAACCTTCTTTTATGTTTCTTGAACGAAGTGTTAGCTATGATTAAGTTATGCTCTGTGCAAAATTCTAACAGACGGCTTTCTCTTTCATTTCTTAGCCCCAATCCGCATTCACCTACTATGTTTCCTTCTCTCAATTTTCCTACTGTCGAATTCCAGTCACCCATGACTATTAAATTTTCGTCTCCCTTCACTACCTGAATGATTTCTTTTATCTCATCATATATTTCTTCAATTTCTTCGTCATCTGCAGAGCTAGTTGGCATATAAACTTGTACTACTGTAGTAGGCATGGGCTTCGTGTCTATCTTGGCCACTATAATACGTTCACTATGCTGTTTGTAGTAGCTTACTCGCACTCCTATTTTTTTATTCATTATTAAACCTACTCCTGCATTACCCCTATTTGATTTTGTACTTATAACCCTATATTCACCTGACCAGAAGTCTTGTTCCTCCTGCCACCGAACTTCACTAATTCCCACTATATCTAACGTTAACCTATCCATTTCCTTTTTAAATTTTCTAACCTACCTGCCCCATTAAGGCATCTGACATTCCACGCTCCGATCCATAGAACGCCAGTTTTCTTTCTCCCGATAACGACGTACTCTTGAGTAATCCCCGCCCCGAGATCCGAATGGGGGACTATTTTACCTCCGGAATATTTTACCCAAGAGGACGCCATCATCATTCAACCATACAGAAAAGCTGCATGCCCTCGGGAAAAATTACGGCTGTAGTTTCCCCTTGCTTTCAGCTATTTGCAGTACCCCAACAACAAGGCCGTTTTGGTTAGTGTTACATGACCAGGTGAGTCAATCGTCCAGACTGTTGCCCCTGTAACTACTGAAAAGGCTGCTGCCCCTCTTCGGGAACCACACGTTTGTCTGGCCTCTCAACAGTCACCCTTCCGTTGTGGTTGCACCTACGGTACGGCTATCTGTATCGTTGAGGCACGCAAGCCTCCCCACCAACGGCAAGGTCCATGGTTCATGGGGGGAAGTTGCAACTATTACATGTTAATACAAGTAACATAAATAAAATTTTACGCACGCACACACACACACACACACACACACACACACACACACACACACATAGACAGTCCCAAATACAGTTTTAACCACAGAATCATAAATCTCACAGAAATATAACTAACTGGAGCAGAAATAAGTGTCATAAGAAAACTCCTAAAATGCAACATTAACAAGAGTGGACTAACAAATGCAGACACATCGTAATAGAAACAGAACATACTCTGTCACGAGACAAAAATATCTAACAATGACATAAATGCTGAACTAGTCAGAGAATTAATGTCAAAGCAAGTAAATGACTTCATCAGAAATAAGGATTCCCGTAGAAACATAAGGAAAGATAACAAAGGAATACCAAAAATTAAGTCAACAAAAAAAAGGCCTCAGGAAATGGGCAATAGCTGCAAAAGCCGACAAAAACACTATAGTGCTTGTAGATAAACAGGAATACATGAATAAAGGAAACACCTGTTACAGAAACATAACATCTAAAAACTAATATCTTATCCAAACAACAATTATAAATAAAAACCTCATTAAAAATGCAAAAACCACAATCAAAAAAATGAAAACATTACTAAAAAATACCCAGCAGCACCAGTGCTCAGACGACAGCCCAGAACACATAAAGAAAATTCTCCCACGAGATATGTTACTAATTAAGATTTGTTCTACATAATTTCTGCATAATTTGCATCAAAATACTTCACTAAAAATTCTATACCATTGAACAACAGAAATATATAATAGTCCTTAGAATCAATCTAAATAATGGGATACCATTTATTGTGAAAGACACGTACACTTCAAACCCCTTGATGGCATAAGCAACATTACAAAATAACGTCTGACAGGAAAATCAAAAAATCGTACCATCACTAGAGAAAAACTTATACAGATCATAAAAGTGATCATCAAGCAAAACTATTTTCTTAGAAATAATTCAAAAACCAAGATCGCTTAAATACTGTTTACCGGATAACCGGTTTCAACACACTAAAGGTGCCTTCAGCGGATCTGAATGTATCGTTATATCCAAATGGTTTATAAATGTTGATTTACATTGAGATCCAATGATGGCACCTTTGGTTGTTGAAACCGGTTAGTTACCCAGTAAATAGTATTCAAGCGACCTTATTTCTACAACAGTGTGATCGCCCCACTATGCACTATGTGTTCACTGCAAAACTATTTTCAATTAAAATCATTCTATTTGCAAAATGAACACCTGCCATTGGGAAGCCTAGTCTCATTTATAGTAGCAAACAACCTAATTATGGACGATATCATATGCTTCATAGATGAAGTACAAGAACATATAAACAGTTTACGCAGAAAGATATATAATATACACTGCAATGTTCAGTTCACTTTCGAAACAGAAGTAGAAGAGGCAGTACACTACCTCAATCGCAAAGTCATAAAATCTATCGACAGAAAGGAAACAGCTACAGACATGATAATTCACAACAAATGAAACAACACACAGTCTCAAAAAAAAGGAAAAAAGGACATCACGTATATCATTCCCAGATTGTACAAAATACCTCTAAGAACCACCAGGGCGAACTTAAGATTATCATCGATGTAGGACTAAACAGTGGATACAGTAGCAACAACGTACACAAATTGTAAGATGTGATTAAAAAGAAAATATAAACAGAAAAGAAGAAAACTGCAAACAGTCGGAATACACCAAGAGGTATAGGTTAAAAATAGGAAAAGATTGATCAAGAAAGTTTCGAAACACTTACTAACAACTTTTCCCATTCGTGTATCACGTGCACATTTATATACCACACATATTTAAAAATTGAGTCTATGTCTGTCAGGATGTATATTAGAATGTCATGCAAAAATTTGAAGTTAGCTGGTCAAAAACTTCGAGTATTTTGCTACCATCATTTCCCTTTACATATTATATATACATTTATGTAATTTATGTTCCACATATGGTAATGAAATATGTAGCCTGTGCCCATACAAATGTATATTAGAGTCCCATGTAAAACTTTAAACTTAATTGGTCATGAACGTTTCGGGATTTTTACAAACTGTATATTAGCTTTCATTTCCTGGGAACCTCAGTGGTAATTTTTGTGACGGATTTGCTTTTCCTTCTGTCTCTCGAAGTCCCAAAGTGTAGTCTTGTTCCTAATATTCGATGGCGTTAAACAGGTTTCTTCATGTTCACAACATACTGTAACTTTTTTGACATCACGTCCCCTCTCTTCCTCTGGTCAGTACCATTAGACAGCGATACTGCACCTCTACATAGCGCAGATCTCTCTCAAACTTTGACGACGTTTTTACAAGTAGATGTTGTGTGTCTGCTAAACATTCTTTCTGTTGAGTATCATTGTAAGCTTTTAAGACGCAATTGACAATTCAAGGTCGACTGTCGTCCTCAAAATCTAACAACCCAATCTTCAGTTAGTACATGAAATGTATTCGCAGTTCCAAATATGTACTACCATCAGTTGTATAATGGAATGACGACAGTGAAAATTTGTGCCGGACCGGGTCCCAATCCCAGAATTCCTGCTTATCGCGAGCGGTCGCCTTATCATTTTGCTATCCAGACCCAAACTTTCGTATGTTGTCAGTCCTTTTACTACAGCCTGTACTCGCACTTCGATTATGTATGTTTCCGTATATAGGAGACATTTTACGTGAAAGTCGATTGCCGGTGTTGGCGGATAAATGCGATACTGCGGTGCCTGTATTATTCTGCCGGCCGGAGCGGCCGAGCGGCTCTAGGCGCTACAGCCTGGAACCGCGCTGCCGCTACGATCGCAGGTTCGAATCCTGCCTCTGGCATGGGTGTGTGTGATGTCCTTAGGTTAGTTAGGTGTAAGTAGTTCTAAGTTCTAGGGGACTGATGACCTCAGCAGTTAAGTCCCATAGTGCTCAGAGCCATTTGAACCATTTTTTGTATTATTCTGAATTACGATGTAATATTCCTTCGGACATGCATTCATGGGGCACGACGTTGTACTTTATTACTTCTTTACTGCTAACTGTATTCGCGTCACATTTCACAGATTGTATGCACATATACCGCTGAAGGTAAGTGGAAAATTATATCATTTTGCAACACATAGTTCGGGAAACATCATGTCATAAACAGTGAGATGCCTGAAAACTTGCTGTACGATGCATGAGGTTTAACTTTATTACGTCTTTGCTACTATCTCTATTCGCAATAAGTTTTGCAGACAGTATCCCCATATGAAACTTCCTGGCAGATTAAAACTGTGTGCCCGACCGAGACTCGAACTAGGGACCTTTGCCTTTCGCGGGCAAGTTGGTAGAGCACTTGCCCGCGAAAGGCAAAGGTCCCTAGTTCGAGTCTCGGTCGGGCACACAGTTTTAATTTGCCAGGAAGTTTCATATCAGCGCACACTCCGCTGCAGAGTGAAAATCTCATTCCAGTATCCCCATATGTCGCTGAATGTGTTGTACGACACTTACACTGCACAACAAAAGCTTGGAATACTATCGTAAAATGTAGTCTACGGTACTAGAGGTCTCATGCGTTATTCAGTTAGAACCCATATACTGGACGATGTTTACTGCTACCATGATCTGTAGCCGTTTACAGTCATCTATACATACAGGTGCTACAGCGGATCATTGCGAGCAGTCCAGTATCAATAAGAGCTTAGTTGAGTTTGTGTTCAGCGCTGCAGTAGCGTGCCACGTAGAGGCATACAACACTTATACGGAGACAGGACAGTGGCTTTACTTTCAGCAGGTCACAAACAGGAAGATGTGGCGGATAGGTTACATGTCACTCAAAGTGGTGTCTCTAAGGTGTGAAGAAATTACAGAGAGATGGAAAATGTGAAAGATAGACCTCGCAGTTGTCGTCCTCGTACGGCAACACCATTTCCTTTCCTTTCTCAGGCGCCCAACATCAGCTTCCAGAAATACTGGAAATGACTTCTCCCATGCAACCTGGATTCGTATCTCAGACCAAACAGTGCGTGGAAGATTCCATCAGGATGGCCTTTGTTCCAGAGAAGAAATGAGAAGTTTCGCACTGACCCAACGGAATCGACCCAATTGAAGGAGCTGGGCTCTTGCACATCAACACTGGACCATTGCAGAATAGAGTAATGCCATGTTTACTGATGAGACCAGGATTGGTTTGCGACCGGACAGTAGACGTGTTACGGTCTGGCGAAGCACTGGACGACACCAGGTTCAGGAAGTCAATCCGTTTGCAGATGGAAGTGTAATGTTCAGGGCAACAGTAGTGATGCGACGTCGAACGCCTCTAATTCCCATCCACGGCAATTTGGCCCGTCCCCGATACGTCCAAGATGTCCTACCAACGATTATAATGCCTTATAGATGTGAAGTCGGTGACAACTTTATTCTCGTCGATGACAATGCAAGATCACAAGCGTACTCTAGCAGTGTCTCGGTATCTCCAAAGATACAACATCGACCGAATGCATTGGTTAGCACAGTCCCCAGACATGAATGCAACTGAGCAGGCAACGGACCTGTTGAAGGTGGTTTCTGCACAGCGTCCGAATCCAACTGAGTCTCTTCAAGACCTCACTGAAGCTGCCATTGAGACGTGGCGCCTCATACGCCAAGGAAAACTTGATGGTCTCATCCAGAGCATGCGCCACAGAGTGGAAGAAGTCATACATGTGCGGGGACACATTCACTACTAACGACCAATAATCATCAACAAATCATTTTCATAGTTTGTGTTTTCAACGTGTACACTGAGGAGGGAAGCAGCTTTATTTTGTAATGATCTTTGTAAATGACCAAAATTGTTTATGTTTTCAGAAGGAATTATGTTTATTTTCTTAATGAGCTATAGTACAAACCTCAATGGGGGTACTATAAGATATAATTGTTGTAAACTCTATGATATTTCAAGCTTTTGTTGACGTTGTAAGTAGGCTGTTTATGTGTTTGTATGTTGGCAGCGCTATGTGGCGTTCTGCATTAATAACCGTGACAGCGCTGTGTGCACTCTGTAAGGGACTCTGTGGCTGGTCGCACTAGCAGCTGGAAGTTAGCAGTCAGCGGTGATGGAAGTTGGAGGTGAACTACCAGCAGTGATGGAAGTTATGAGTGAGTAGTCAGCATTGATTGAGGTTAGAGGTTTGAAGTGTTAGCGAAAGCGTACGATCTGGACGTGTCCGACTTGGAGACTGAATTTTATCCATGATTGTATAATTTTTGGAACTGGATGTCATGGTCGATTATACACTTTTTGAACCTGTTTTCACATTCAACATCTACATGTACATCTAAATTCATACACAGCAAACCACGCAACGGTGTGTGGCGGAGGGCACTTTACGTGCCACTGCGTTACCTCCCTCTCCTGATCCAGTCGCGTATAGTTCGCGGGAAGAACGACTGCCGGGAAGCCTCCATGCGCGCTGGAATCTCTCTAATTTTACATTCGTGATCTCCTCGGGAGTTATTAGTAGGGGGAAGCAATAAATTCGATACCTCATCCAGAAACGTATACTCTAGAAATCTGGACAGCAAGCTACACCGCGATGCAGAGCGCCGCTCTTGCAGAGTCTGCCACTTGAGTTTGTTAAACATCTCCGTAACGATCGTGCGGTTCTAGGCACTTCAGTCTGGAACCGCGTGACCGTTACGGTCGCAGGTTCGAATCCTGCCTCGGGCATGGCTGTGTGTGATGTCCTTAGGTTAGTTAGGTTTAAGTAGTTCTAAGTTCTAGGGGACTTATGACCACAGCAGTTGCGTCCCATAGTGCTCAGAGCCATTTGAACCATTTGTCTCCTCTGTCAACCCGACCTGGTACGGATCGCACACTGATGAGCAATACTCAAGTATAGGTCGAAAGAGTGTTTTGTAAGCCACCTCCTTTGTTGATCGACTACATTTTCTAAGGACTCTCCCAACGAATCTCAACCTGGCACCCGCCTTACCAACAATTAATGTTATATGATCATTCCACTTCAAATCGTTCAGTACGCATACTCCCAGATTTTTTTACAGAAGTAACATTCTTAAGATAAACACATTGTTTGCTATGTAACAAAATCTTTCGTTTGCTAACCACATGCCTATTAGTAGTTACAGTCTTCTGTAGTTAGAATCTTTTATTTAGCTCGCAGTATTCGTGCTTGCGGCATTGCTGTAGTTCGTGTAATGAAGATTTTTGTGAGATAAGTGACTTATGTATAGCTTATTCAGGGGCATTCTTTTGAATTAATTTTAGTCAGATCGCGTTGTCCTTGAATATTGCAACTAATGAATAGGAGAACTTTGAGTTGTATTTGTCAGGAATAATTCTGTAGGTCAGATATGATTTGATGAAATAGCAAAGTGACAGTACGTTCAGTTTTACTCAGCAGTTTCTGAATTAAATTATGAAGTTTCATTTTCTCAGTTATTTCAGTTCATATGGTTCAAATGGCTCTGAGCACTATGGGACTTAACTTCTAAGGTCATAAGTCCCCTATAACTTAGAACTACTCAAACCTAACTAACTTAAGGACATCACACACATCAATGCCCGAGGCAGGATTCGAACCTGCGACCGTAGCGGTCGCTCGGTTCCGAACTCTAGCGCCTAGAACCTCTCGGCCACTCTGGCCGGCACCTATTTTAGTGCATGTAAAAAATTTATAAATGAAGTTTCAAGGTATGTAGTCCAGGAAATACGACAAGTATGATGTCATAAACAGTGAGATGCATGAATAACTGCCGCAGCGTTTACGACGTTCAAATTTATTACTTCATTGCTACTGACTCCATTCGCAATACATTTTGCAGACAGTATCCACATATGCCGCTGAATGTCGCTACAAAATTATCTTATTGTACATCAATAGTTCAGGAGATATGATGTCATAAACTGTAAGCACAGGGCCAGGCGCTACGTGGCACGGACTGGAACACCAGTACTTGGACAGTACCGTGTTTCTCCGTTAGTTAGATGACAAACAAACTGAGCCGTGTGTCGGCTCTCAACATATATCGCGCTGTTAAGATTGTTCTGAGTCCTTCCATTCCATCGTTAATTGATTCTTTCATATTTATCGTTATGCTGCGTACGATTCTGTTGAGATTCCCCTCTGGCGGCGTGTCTCGTCTTATGGATCTTCGAGTCGTTGCTTCCTGTTAGCCTTGTGTAAGGGAGTAGGATCTCTGGGGGGATGGCCGGTTGGTTGCCTAGCGGTGACGAGTCGGTCGGTCACCTTTTAAAATCGGGAAGGACCGCTGCGTGGCGTGGCGGTGGAGAGTTGGCTGTTGTTCCGAGAACAAGTCTATCCTGGTGGTCGAGGCGTGTGGGACGAGTTGACGGGACAAGGCTGTAAGCTCTTGCTGTGACCACCAGGGGCCACCGCTGTGGTTCCGAGTCACTACTTGTTGGGAGCGGCAACGGATGTCTTTAAATTTTCCGTCTGGAGGCGGGAATGATGGACTAGTAACTCGCATAACCTGAGGAGTGGTATTTCACCTCCGTGGGTGCAGAGAAGACGAGGGCTCCGGTGACAGAGCGCGTGGCTGCGTGACTGTGCCCAGTTGGGTACGCTGGCGACGTGGGCACGGTCGGGTGCGAGGAGCCTTTGCATCGGAGTTCACCTGCTGTTTCTCTGATAAACTGCAAGTTAAGTTGGTTAAAGGTTTAGATGTTAATTGAAGAATTTTGGTTTGTGTAACCAGCGTCTTTTCAGCCTTGTGACCTCCTGCGTTCGGGTTTCCTGTCCCTGTCGCCGGTGTATTTATAGACAGTGACCTTTTCCGCTTCTTATTAGTACTGCCCGGTATGAAGTGTATTTTTGGGCAGGGATAATTGTTTTAGATTACATTTTTTCTGCCTTGTGGCCTCCTGCGTCCGGATTTCCTGTCCCTGTCGAGGATGTAATTATAGACAGTGATCTTTTGACTTCTTATTAATACTGCATGGGAGGCAGTGTATTTTTGGGCAGGGATTATGGTTCCTGATTTGATTCCTCCTGCTCCCCTGGACTCACGTGAGGTCGATGTGATTGCTGAATGTCAGGCGTTGTGGATCTGTTAGTCCGCTTCTAGCCTGAGCATCCTTCGGGAGACAATTGTGGTCGCACTTACAACAGGTCGGTTAATTATTTGTATCCCAGGAGATTTTGGTTGCAGGACATGGTATTAAAGCTGTTAGTTATTGTAAAATGTTAAATGGTTGTATTTTACTCTGATTGTTTTTGGCCACTGTTTAAAAGGGAATAAGTTTGCCTTTCATTGGTGGGTTTTTTAAAATTGCGTCGCTTTGAAATTGTTAGTTATTGTAAAGGGCGAATGTATCTTTACTTTGATTGTTTTAATCTACTTGGCATCCTTTGAAAATGCTAGTTCTGCCTCGCTGTTAGCGAGCCCTTCTAATTTAATATCTTGTTGTGCCAAAATTTTAAAGAAGTGGCTCCCTACATATTCGGTAGCGAAATTGTATGCAAATTGGTGTTTTTCTTTCATTACTTGGAAAGTTTTAATTTTGTTATTAAACGCTTCATCAAAGTATTTTTAAGTAAAATGGCTTGGCTATTACCAGTAAAGTAAAGCTTTTTAATTTCATAACTTGGAAAATTTTGATTTGTTATCAAATGTTTCAGCAAAACTGGTTTTAAGTAAAATGGCTTGGCCGTTAACTGTAAAGTAAATTGTTTTGAAAAGGTACTCATGCCTGCTAGCTTTTTTGTATCTGTTCCTGGACAAGTGGTAAAGAAATGACCTTTAATGGTTGAAGTAATCAATAAAGAAATTCTAAATTGCAATTCGACAGTAACCAATTAATTTTGGCCCCGTTTCCCAACTGGGGGGTTTTCCTTGATTTATCGTAACACCTTCGTCTCACTAACCAACAACGAAAAGGAAAATTAAGTGTGAGTCAATGCCTTGAATTTGTGGTGGCATTACAACATATTCATTTACAGTCGTGTGGTTATATGTATTTGTGTTCTAATTGCGCCTAGCACTTCGCTTCCGTAAGAACATGGATAATTTTAAGTGGACTGTGGTGTGTTTTTATAGTTCATATGTACACTAAACTTACCCGATTTCTTACAATTACTTAATGGTCGTGTCTGTGGTGTAAAACCTGTATTACGTACTTATCAGATTTTGCTGTCGTGTCGTACCTGCAAGTATGCGCCTGTTGGGATCCGAGATGTATCCAAATCTGTTGATGACCTCCTGGGGGGCGTCCAGCCACTTGGCGTCGATGCCGGCGTGGCAGGCGAGGTGCGCCACGTAGAGGAAGAGCGGCCTCTGCGTGTCGTGTTCAGCTATCAGCCTCTCCGCCTCCTCCGTGAACACGTCCGTCACGTAGCGGCCAGAGTACTCCCACGAAGTCGTCATGTTCTCTCGCATGTCGTAGCCGCCACCCTCACCCTGCACACACACACCGAACCGATCTCCTTTCTAACGCAATACATCCTCCCATTTTTTCATAAGAAAGCGTTGTAATGGCAGTGAGGAACTGCACAACTATTCGAGGCACTTAAAAAGCAGCGAGCCAGAGGCTGTGAAATGAAGGGGTCGTAAAGCCATTGCTTAATGAAGAAGGCGTGATCTCTATTACAGCTCTGAAGCCCCAAACTTGCCGCGTGACACGGGCGCACACCTACGTGACGACAGAGTGAGTACCTGTACTCTTCGTCCGTCCACTGTACTCAGTAGTGTTGAAAACAGAGAAACAGTGCACTGAATGGCCGTTGCAATTCCGACGCTCAGTTGGTCCTCTGGGACAGTGACAGGCATTGTAACATGTCGGTCTTAAATAATTCATTATTTGAGGAACTTCGGGTGCCCGCCTTCCTTCCGCTCTGAGTAAACACAGCACACCCCATTGCTCTTAGTTTAAGGGGACCACGCCGTGGTTCAGGTAGAAAAAAATCGATTTTCGGTTTTCATCATATTTCGGTAGATTAAGGTTTTATTTAAGTAATCTGAAAAGTATTTTTTTCGAGCATTTAAAGAGCATTTTCCTACCACGTGTCTTTATGTGCCACGTCCACTTTTCTGTCACCCACTTTCATGCATATATTTTGGATCTTTATATCCCATAAATTGCACATTAGGGACTTTTTTTTACTCCACAGTGTGTTGGCTATCCTAGGAATCCAACGGTCCTTTTGTTTCTGCTGTTAATAAACAACACGCTTTCAAACACGCGGATAGTTTTGCTCAAGTGTGATTGAAAACTTGCAGGTATACTATGCGCAGGCAATTAGGAGAAATACAGAAAATCTGGAGGCAAAGAAGAGAGATGTTTGGGCCATATTCTTCCATAAGTCCTCTACTGATGATAGGCCATGTCATGGATTGTGTCCATCAGGAAAAAATTCGTGGTGCAAATACAATAGGGCACAGACAACTGTTGAATCTTATTCTCACCAGCATTCTCTTCCTGCTGCTTTTATTACAGCAATTAATCCTATTATCAGAGTCTGGGCTCATCCTGACCTCCTAAGGAAATGTCTGCATGGGCAGACACACAACCGAAATGAATGTTTCAACAGCATAATTTGGAACCGCCTTCTTATAACTGTATTTGTAGGCACGCATACAATGAAACTAGGAGTTCATGATGGTGTTATTACATTCAACTGTGGAAAGTGTTGGGTACTGAAAAAGCTGTGAATTATTCCTGGTGAAAATATGATCACTGGGCTGCCACATTAAGATAAAATGAGGATAGCCGAGGCAGACAGGTCTGCATCTAATACGGCCAAGAAGGCAAGACAAACATCCAGAAAGGTGAAAAAGAAGCTGGAAAATCTGCTAGAGGCCAAAGAAGCGCTATCATGTGCAGCAAGACCGATTTAATTAACTGTAAGTAACAAATTTCAAAAGTTTTTTCTTTAAAGTCAATTTCCCTGAAACTAAAATTTTCAGTACATATGCCCCACTATATCAGAAACTATCATAGATAAAGTAATGAAATTTTCAGAGACTCTACATAACACAAAAAGCCACCTCTGGTACTACATGCATTAATATTCCCCCATTAGAAAGTTAAAGAAATATTTTCTGCAGAAAGAACTTAATATTTTTCGTTAATAAATTTAAAAAAGTATTTCTTAAAAACTGTAAAATCGATAGATTTTTGTAAAGTTGACTCTGTTAGCATCATGTAACATAGAACTAAAAATATAAAGGGTATCTAACAGTTTTTTCAGTGGGTCAAATACTTGCCTAAATTATCATGGGTTAGATAGGCAGGGTGTGGTCCCCTTAAAGCCGCTACTTCTGTGTCTTCAGAACGGCTGAGTGCAATGGACAGTGGACACGTGCAAGTGCTCCTCCTATCGTCACGTGGGTGTGGGCTCGTGCCCTCTAGCGACGGGTTTGGAGCCTCTTCGCTCTCATACTGACGACACCCTCTTCCGTAAGCAACGGCGTTACGATCCGATGTTAATAGGCATTCGTTGTTAAGAAGAACGGTGGGACGTTACTACGGACGTGGATGTATGTGCCCGTACACAAATTATATAATTTCGGTACAGGGGAGGACATTTTAATTGGAAGGCGCTGCCAGGTATCGGAGGAGAAAAACATGAATGAATATCCGAAGGAACACTGCCCAGTTCTTAACAACACAGGCGCTGCAACGTCATATTTATCCGTCGATACGAGGCGGCGCCTTCCAATAAAAATGTCCTCCAGTGTACAGGAATTACGTAATGTGCTTACGAGTAAATGTTGTAGCGCATTGACGGCGACGTATAGAAGTTTGTGTCTGGCTGTGGGCCCTACACGGATAGCCAAAGCGGTCAAGACAAACGCTCACGTAAAAGGCGGGATCCGGTTTCGAGTCCCGGTCCTGCACAAATCTTCACTTCCGTCATACCCTTACACTGCTGACGGTTGACTCATACTGGCTACTGCGAATGCAGCTTGATACACCCGCTAAACCCGCCTGGCAGAACAGGCAACACGATTGTGGAAAGGGCCAAGAGTTGAGGTCAGTTTCTGCTTCTAATTGTCATTTATTATAATTTAATAACCTTTACAATTAAAGCGGCGCATAGCCGAATCTTTACCAAATACAACTCTATCACGGCTTAAGGCCACCAACAAGAAATCTTA
Organism: Schistocerca nitens; assembly: GCF_023898315.1. NCBI lineage: Eukaryota > Metazoa > Arthropoda > Insecta > Orthoptera > Acrididae > Schistocerca > Schistocerca nitens. The sequence goes on from NC_064617.1 coordinate 63,289,924, forward strand.
ACAAGATAAGAATCCAATTAAGGTTGCAATAAAATAATTCAAAAAACCATATACGCAAGGCGCAATACAAATGTCTGAGGGACACTATTAAATTTCAAAATTAAAAAAAAAAATTACCAATATCTTTAAAGTCAGAAGGTTGCAGTTTTTAAGCTTGAAAGACAAATTTAAATATTAAGTTTGCAAAATTTTAAGAAAACAAACCAATAACCATAAGCCTAAAATTTAAAATAGCTGACAACAGATAATTAAACACCGGTGGCCCTCAGAAGGCCTCCAGGGAGGTCGGTCTGCCCTCGTTCACTTAGGTGAGACAGGTGGCGAGCCGAACTATAATTGATCCGTCGGAACCCTACCAGAGGACAGCCATGGACCGACGGACACAAAGACTTGCTTGCCATCAATCGGTACATGAGAATTCAAACACAAAATCTCCGCAACAGCTAACCACCGAAACGAACCACAACAGGAATGGACGTGGCTTGGGTAGTTGAAGCTACTACTCAGCTTTGAAGTCCTGGGTTGGTGAACCACGAAGCTCGTAGCGATCGGACAGCTCCACACACGCTCCGGCACTGCGCAGGGACCGGCAGCGGACCCAGCCGACTGCACCGCGCGGAGATAACTTCCCTGATCCGCAGCAACCGACCTGCTGGGACGTCCGCGATTGCTGCTCCGTCGCGACTGCACTGCTGGTGCGTCTCCCACTCACTTCCAGACACACGACGACAGAAATAATGGCTCGAACCCAATCATGCAGAGGGAACACGCCCACTGGCTAAACGACATCCCTGCACCAGGGGAGGTCCGGCCCAAGTTCCACAAGATGGTAATGAAGGGGCCCAGAAGACGACCGACCTCTCAGAGTCAATACACCGGCGACATTTAAAATAACTAGTCAATCGAATTCGCACTAACCACATACACAAACCGACAAACACTTGCACGAAGACCTGAACGATACCCAACAGTAACTAAGCACGCACGAAGACAAATTGGGAGTCGATGCACACTCACACACACATATACGCACAAACCCACACAGTCGACTCATTAACGATCGGCGGGCCAAATCGCGTCGTCCGGTAGGACGACCGACCGACAATCCACCAAGACCGTGGCCCGGCTCAAGTGATGCGTGGCGGCAATGGTCGGGCGGGCCATGTCGACGCAGACCTCACTGCTGCTCCAACACGACTGCACTAGTGCCGCATTGCAACTCCCGACTGGCAGGTACGGGCTGCGCTCAAGACGCGATTCAGCTGACTGGCAGACCCGAACTCGCAACCCTAACTGGCGATCACAACTCACTTACGACAGACAACGACCGGGAAGTAATAGTAATCGATCAAAGATACTATGAGAGGGGATTTATCGATACGCAGTGCTAACGCCGCTCTCGGTGAGACACAGCAGCAACTCAGTGACAGCAGCAATTTAGATGAACGAATTGAGGTTGAAGTACGTTAAAAACAAGATGTAAAATACATCATGGCAGGAACACGAGCCACGCACGGCTCACAGCTCATGCATTTTAGGCACTAAGATCCTTTCAAAGACTTTGATTTTACAACCTTCGAGTCATTCCTTTTTGAATGACCGTATTACTTTTAAATTGCGTAAAGACTTCAACTATTCATGAAAGCTTGGATATTACTGATACAAGTAACTTGCCCCACCCCCGCTGAAAGAATTACGAAGTGAATGAATGTTCTTACATTCTCTCGAAAAAACACATTCACTTAATGTGAGAAAGTGCTTTTTACTCACGAATGATAAAGCTGAAATTGAATGTATCTGCTGTAACGAACATATTTAACTCCACTAGAGCTACAGTTAGCTGCACAAACACCATTCTTATGTTCATTATTGGCTACATGCTTTTGAAGTCCAACTTCATATGTGGTGGTTTACATAAGAGAGGTGTTCAATAACTACTCTAACCCATTTTTTCTAGACAAATAACGGTTGAAAAAAATGAGGAATTTGTTGTGGGACCTCGCCGAATATTCCCGCCTCAGTCCCTATATTTTCATGAAGTGTCCATAGGTGGAGGCGCTATGTGTGACCTTCAAAATGCCGTCTCTGAAAGCGGTGCGTTCCAATGAGAGACCTATCATTGTGTTTCTTTTCAAGGAAAACCAGAGCGTCGCAGATATTCATAGTCGATTCCAGAAGATTTGATTGGTTCCATATTGATTCCACGATAATTGAGAACGGGGTAGGTCGTGAAAAAAATGGCTCTGAGCACTATGGGACTTAACATCTGTGGTCATCAGTCCCCTAGAACTTAGAACTACTTAAACCTAACTAACCTAAGGACGTCACACACATCCATGCCCGAAGCAGGATTCGAACCTGCGACCGTAGCGGTCGCGCGGTTCCGGACTGAGCGCCTAGAAGTAGGTCGTGCAGTTGGACCATTTTTCCTCTACGTGGCTAAGCACTCTTCCATGTGGGCGTAAGGCAGAAGGCAGAAGGAACCTCGAAGGGAAGTATGCTTAGTAATCCCAACCCTGCGTATCAATAGTTACCTCTCCAACGCGACTATCAGAGTGACGGAATCTGAGTCCATGTTTAGTATCCCGGATGATTCTATCACATACTCCATCGTTAATCAGTTTTATGTAGACTACACTGCTCACTATGGAGAGGTGTATTCCAGCAAGTTCGTTGTAGTGTAGTTCGTCTCGTAGGAACCTTTCAGTTTTACACGCTTTCGGGCTCGCATATTCATTCTAGGAACAAATCTTGAGAGTCGACTTTCGGTATGCTTGTCCCATTCTGTATCGGGTCTTCGATACGTGCGAGTACATCGGATAGGTAAACAACCGCTCGTGCCCGAACTTCCGTGGCAGGGACGTAAGCAGGCGTCCGTGAAGCAGCATGGCCGAAAGCAGTTTCTGTTCTCAGCTACCTAAGCACGACTCGCGACCTGGCTCCACAGCTACCTCGTTCCGGCACACAGTTTTAATCTGACAGGAAGTTTCTCATCAGCTCACACTCCGCTGCACAGCGAAAATCTCATTCTGGAAACATCCCCCAGGCTGTAGCTAAGCTATATCACTGCAGTATCCTTTCTCCCAGGGGTGCTAGTTCTATAAGGTTTCCGCGGCAGCAGCGGCGCTCCTTGCATTCCTGCAGGCAGAACAACCGCAATGTGTACCCAAACATGAAAAGTTCTATGTTGCAAGAATTCCCGGCAGAAACTGACGTGTGGAGTTTAGAAGGTAGGAGACGAGGTACTGGCAGAATTGAAGCTGTGGGGACGGATCGTGAGTCGTGCTATGGTAGCTCAGATCGTAGATCTCATGCCCGCGAAAGACTAAGGTTCCGAGTTTGAGTCCCGGACCGGGACAGAGTTTCGATCTGCCGGGAAGTTTCACAGTCGCAGATTGCTGCTCACACCATCCGTCAAATCATTTACGCATAAAGAGAATGAGAGTGGTGCTATCACACTTTCCTGGCATGTTCCAAACGATTTGTCGATAAACATTCCTCGTCCAGGGCAACTTGTTGGCGCCGGCTGCTCTGACCGAGCGGTTCTAGGTGCTTCAGTCCGGCACCGCGCGGCTGCTAGCTCACAGGTTCGAATCCTGGCACGGGTATGGATGTTTGTCATGTCCTTAGGTTAGTTAGGTTTAAGTAGTTCTAGCTCTATGGGACTGATGACCTCAGATGTTAAGTCCCATAGTGGTTAGAACCATTTGAGCAACTTGCTGAGTTATAATTCTTAATAAGTACTGGAGCCTCTCTCACATCTGATATCCTATTCCGTATCCTCGGACAATCTTTAACAATCTGCAGTATCGTACTTCAGTTTCGAGAAGTCTAGGAACATGGAATCTCAGAATTCGTCTTGGTCGGTGCATAGAAGGTTAAATTCCACAAGGAAATTTATTGTTCTCGAACTATGAATATGTTTAAGAATTCTTCAGAAATCTTTCTTTAAATCGATGGGTCTGTAATTTTGCAGGTACGTATTTATGTGACTAACAGTCAAGTTCCTGTAAAATCTTACAAAGTATTGCTCTATGAAGTCGTAGTAGCCGACGTGACCGCCCCAGTAGCCGAGGTGGGAGTCGAATCCGCGGAACGTGGGCGTCAGCTCCTTCCTGTGGAAGCCCAGGTGCCACTTGCCCACGGCCCTGGTCACGTAGCCCAGCTCCTTCAGGTACTGCGGCAGAATCTTGCCCTCCGGCAGCCCTCGCGGTTCCCCCGGTAGCAGCGGCGCTCCTTGCATTCCTGCAGGCAGAACAACAGCAATATTGCACCCAAAATTGGAACGTTCTAGGTTGCAAGAATTCCAGGCACAAATTGTTGTGTCTTAAAGTGCACATTTAATCTAGAAACTTCGATGGCACACATGTAAGTCGGGATGGAGATCAAGCTTGCATAGCCCTTCCTCCATTGTGCTCAGTGAAACTTTTGCTTCGCAACAGTTCGTACAGTACAGTGTCTTTAGCAGTCGGTGACACATAGCATGCAGCTGACTGCTGTAAGTCGTGTTGAATCACCGTCAGCTGATATTAAGACGTTTAGGGGGATTGGTGGAGGAAAATCTAAGGCAATTTCATTATTAGTCGTAATATTGTACTGAATGAAATCTCTTCGGTTTACTATCCACGTCACTTCGAATAAAACACTCAACCTTCACCTTCGTTATCGAAGTGAAGACCACAGAGGGCCTGGGCTTGCACTGTGTCCTGCTTATACAGACTGTTCTAGGAAGAACGGTCAATATTGCGATATAAGACAGGAATGCTCATTTGAACAAAAAAATTTCGTACTGACAGATGCCCAGTTCTGAATGCCTTCAGGGATATAGCACGTTTAATGTAGGCTTTTACTCCGACGCAAAAAAATCGCAACACCAAATAATAAATAACGTAGAGTGATGAAATTTCGGTAGTATCATTGTCTAGGTAATACATTTCACTTATTACCATTGCAAGATCATAGATAACGCAAGCATGAGTTATATCATTGCACATGTCGAATGCTAGTACATTAAGAACCGGTGAAACAACCATAACGTTGAATGCATGCATGAAAAAGGCATCGGTTGTCAGTTTGTTGCACTTGGTCCTTCAGTTCAGGGACGTTAATGCTGTTTGTGGATTATGCTGGAGTTGTCGTCCGATGGTGTTCCATTTGGAGACAGATCTGGTGATCAACCAGGCCAAGGAAACTTGTTAACACTCTGTAGAGCACTTTGGGTTACAACAGCTGTACGCTGGAGAACGTTATCCTGCTGGAAAACACCACCTGGAATGTTATTCTTGTTGCAGCACAATTGGCGGGATCACCAGACTGGTGTATAAATTTGCAATTAGGGTCCGTGGGATAATCACTAGAGTATTCCTGCTGTCATTCGAAATTGCTGCCAAGACCGTGACTCCAGATGAAGGTCCAGTGTGTCTAGCACAGAGACAGGCTGGTTGTATGCTCTCAACTAGCCTCCAACACGCGGCCCTCACTGGCACCGAACCTGAAGCAGCTTTGAGCACAAAACACAACACTCATCCATTCTGCCCTACAATCAGCTCGCGCTTGTTCACTGACGTCGCAAATGGCGGTGTTTTGTGGTCAGTGGAATGCGCGCTAGAGGGCGTCCGAGCTGTCCTTGAAGTCACCGTTCGCTCTGTTTGATGCCAGTTGCTGTCCAAACTGCAGCTGCAGATCCAGTACGATGCGTTAGAGTCATACGCCGAACACGATGGACTTCCCTCATAGTAATGCCACATCTTCGTCCGCAGCCCGGTCACCTTGCGATCGTATATGCTCGTGACCGTCACTGCCAGCAATCATGTGCAGCTGCTACATTCCTGTCAAGTCATTCCTGTGCGTTACAGCGTGTATTTAAAAAAAAAGGTTCAAATGGCTCTGAGCACTATGGGACTTAACTGCAGAGGTCATCAGTCCCCTAGAACTTAGAACTACTTAAACCTAACTAACCTAAGGACATCACACACATCCATGCCCGAGGCAGGATTCGAACCTGCGACCGTAGCGGCCGCGCAGTTCCAGACTGTAGCGCCTATAACCGCTCGGCCACGCCGGCCGGCTATGTATTTAAAGGAAACCTGATTTGCTTCCTCGTAGCGGCGCTAATAGCGTTGCTCTTACAAGACTTGTGCCAAATTTGAATGGACAGCATTTTTCACATGATGAAACACGTCTACCAACTTTCATTTACGTCGTACAGCTTCTACTTAGCTCTCATGTATTCGAATTCCAGGATAGATAATTAAACCTACAATCATTCAGAGAATAGTTTTAAAAATCAGTTATCAGTCCTGCTTACCTGGATTGTATCTACATCTACGCAAACGAACAGTATTTACTTTACTCCTCCGGAAGATGCTGGTTTGGAGCCCACGACACTCCGTTTTAGTAACCGTAAATATGTAGGATAAACACTGGACAGGGTCTTAGCATAACAGTATGATCGGAATGATTACCTACAGCAAATGCTTTTTTACCGATGATGATTGTTCACACTACTAAGTAAAACCTTCATGTAAAGGGCATTATTACATTTCCTGGCACGTGATCTACTGGCCATACTTTCTAAATTGTGACTGGGCTTAGAGTCCAATTTCAGTATTATTTGTGTGGTGTGACGTAGATGCCCAATGGCCATGGGTTACGGCATGGTTCAAGCAACGACAAGTAACATGCATATTGCTACCTTGCAAACCAAACCGCAAACTTAGGGTTGCATATTTATCAGAGCATCAGCACCGATTATAAAATGTGCAGGATGCCACACCCAGACCCGACGACAATATGGCAGAACGTGATAATGCCACTCTAGAATGGAGGATTGTCATAATGTATAGATGACATAAATATCGTTTTAAGTAGAATTAAGTCGTGTATATTGATAAAACAGTAGGCAAATTCTAGATTTAAGTCTTCAATTCAGCACTTATGAACCCCGCCGCAGTAGTAGTAAATGTCTAAGAGTACACTGTTTAATTTGAGCGCACACCAACAGCACAAGTTTCTGTGATCGATTACCTTGTTAAATAATTAAATTTATAGTCAGATAGATGATATTTTTATTCTTTTCAGTATGCATGGTGTTACACAACACAAGAAAGCGCTTACTAACGCAAGAAACTCACGTTAATGTTGTGTGTTGACATTTGGAGGAATAAGTGTACTTTGTAGGTATTCTGGCTGTGTTTAGACTGTGTGTCACAAATGGGCGGTAAAAAATAGCAAGCCACTCCTGGTAATGAAAGCAATAAGAACATATATCCTCTTTTACGTATGGAAAAACTCCAAAAAGACAAAAAAGAAACTGAATGAGGTAGGAAAACTGTAAAAAATGTGAAAACCTACGCTAAAATCCGAATATAACATAGTCGTAGAGAATATCTATATATACAGGGTGAGTCACCTAACGTTACCGCTGGATATATTTCGTAAACCACATAAAATGCTGACGAACCGATTCCACAGACCGAACGTGAGGAGAGGGGCTAGTGTAATTGTTTAATACAAACCATACAAAAATGCACGGAAGTATGTTTTTTAACGCAAACCTACGTTTTTTAAATGGAACCCCGTTAGTTTTGTTAGCTCATCTGAACATATAAACAAATAAGTAATCAGTGCCGTTTGTTGCATTGTAAAATGTTAATTACATCTCGAGGTATTGTAACCTAAAGTTGACGCTTGAAACCTCCGACTTTCAGTTGCGTGTTGTAACAAACACGGGCCACGGTCGGCGAGCAGCATCTGCAGGGACATGTTTACGACGACGACCGTGTTTACGAGTGTGGCTGTAGTGCACTGTTGTGGTTTGGTCTAGCTGTCGCAGTGTCCGCATGTAGCGCTTGCTGCTATTATTATTCTGCATTCGTCTCCGCACGCAGACCAACCGTATTACACGGTGTTACCAGACGTCTGTGATAGTGTAGTGTTGTAGGAACTGTGACCATGGTGTATTCGAACTCTGAATAGGCAGAGATGATATTCATCTATGGCGAGTGTCGACGAATGCAGCTGAAGCCTACAGGGTGTATGCAGAACGGTACCTGGACAGAGAGCATCCAACGTGCCGCACATTGCAAAACATCTACCGCCAACTGTATGCAACAGGTATGGTCGTAGCACACAAACGGGTCCGTAACACGCCCGTCACAGGGGAAACGGGTGCAGTTGGTGTGTTAGCTGCTGTTGCCATGAACCCACACATGAGTACACGGGACATTGCGAGAGCCGGTAGACTGAGTCAAAGTACTGTCATGCGCATACTGCATCGTCACCGCTTTCACCCGTTTCATGTGTCGCTACATCAGAAATTACATGATGATGACTTTAATCATCGAGTGCAATTCTGTCAATGGGCATTAACAGAGAATGCGTTGCAGTTCTACCTGTTTACCGATGAAGCGTGTTTCACAAACCACGGGGCAGTGAATCTACGGAACATGCATTACTGGTCCGTGGACAATCCTCGCTGGCTCAGACAGGTAGAGCGACAGCGACCGTCGACTGTAAATGTATGGTGCGGAATCATTGGCGACCACCTCATTGGTCCTCACTTCATTACAGGGGCCCAAACAGCTGCAACATACATCGCGTTTCTACAGAATGATCTGCCTACGTTGCTCGAAAATGTCCCACTGGAAACGCGTCGACGTATGTGGTGTCAACATGATGGTGCACCTGCACATTCCGCAATTAACACCAGGCTGATCCTTGACAGGATGTTCGACGGGCGTTTCATAGGACGTGGAGGACGCATAAATTGGCCAGCCGTTCTCCTGATCTTACACCTCTGGACTTCTTTCTGTGGGGTACGTTAAAGGAGAATGTGTACCGTGATGTGCCTACAACCCCAGAGGATATGAAACAACGTATTGTGGCAGCCTGCGGCGACATTACACCAGATGTACTGCGGCGTGTACGACATTCATTACGCCAGAGATTGCAATTGTGTGCAGCAAATGATGGCCACCACATTGAACATCTATTGGCCTGACATGTCGGGACACACTCTATTCCACTCCGTAATTGAAAACGGAAACCACTTGTGTACGTGTACCTCACCCCTCATGGTAATGTACATGTGCGTCAGTGAAAAAGACCAATAAAAAGGTGTTAGCATGTGGACGTAATGTGCTGTTCCAGTCTCTTCTGTACCTAAGGTCCATCACCGTTCCCTTTGGATCCCTACGTAATTTGGTGGTCTCCGATACACACGATCGAACAGTGGAGGAGTGGTACTCAAGCGTCAACTTTAGGTTACAATATCTCCGGATGTAATTAACATTTTACAATGCAACAAACGGCACTGATTACGTATTTGTTTATATGTTGAGATGTGCTAACAAAACTAACGGGGTTCCATTTAAAAAATCGTAGGTTTGTGTTAAAAAACATAGTTCCGTGCATTTTTGTATGGTTTCTATTAAACAATTACACTAGCCCCTCTCCTCACGTTCAGTCTGTGGAATCGGTTCGTCAGTATTTGATGTGGTTTACGAAATATATCCAGCGGTAAAGTTAGGTGACTCACCCTGTATACGAATGAAGTGGTCTAAATTTTTTGTGTCATAATCACTAGATCAAAGCATCCGGAGATCTCTTGGAAACTTTTCTAAAAAGCTACGAGTTTGTACCAAGGAAGGAACGATTAGAATCATTACATTGTCTGCTCCCAGTATGACTTAGGGATCTGCATTAAGTGTCGAGGGAGAGTTTGCAGACCCACTGCAAAGAAAATGTGTGGCATTTGTTACTTATGCATTGGACGAGACGAGGAGACATACCTTTATGAAAAAATAATTACACAGGTGAAGTAATCTGTATAGAAAGGAAGTAGGTCCTTTACGCAATGCGTAGGTATGACAGAGGGTATGACATCGTACATAGCGGAATCACGTTTTTCTACACAGACATGGAAACAAGACGTCCCAGTAGTTATGTTTACGTGAGGATACAGTATTATTTTATTCTGACTGCTATAGTATCCTCTCAGAATATATCTCAATTTCAAGTAATAAGTACTTTGAATCGTAAAAATATTTGGATGCAGTGTGATGTATGATTCCCGAACCAAAAAGCAATACACATGGATTACGTATTAGATTCACTATAGATGAAATCACGAGACGCCTGCTGACAGAGAATAAAAGGTGCTCCCTGCACAGAATGGATAGCATAAATTTTATCTGAGTGGGTTAGATTAGCACCTAATACTACTGATCGATGTAACTCGAATTTTTAAAACCATTTATCCTACTCGTACATTTAATAAACTTTTCGATCATATACGATATATCAGTGCCTGCGTTGTGCAGAAGTACAATGTAATGTCCCTTCAGACACGCATGCATGTCCAAGAGGACAGTGCTTAGACTTTCTAAATAACACAGGCACTGCTATATACTGCCAACATAGGGCAATCCACTTTCAATTTAAATCTCTTTCCTGTATGGGAGTATATGTAACGAGTGCTGGATGCAGAAACAGGGTTCTTGACATGGAAATTTGGGTTTGGCAGTGAGTTGTGTCTGTATAGCCTAATGGTAAGGCGACCACTGACGATAAGCGGGAAATCAAAAATTGAGTCACAGTCCGGCACAAATTTTCACTGTCGTCATTCCAAAATACAAATGATGGTTGTCAACATTCGAAACCGCGAATACATTTCATGTATCTTTGCGATTGTTTTCTCCACCAGTGTCTATAGTTAGAAATATACTTCTTACGTTATATACAGGGTGGTCCATTGATCGTGACCGGGCTAAATACCTCACGAAATCAGGGTCAGACGAATAAACTACGAAGAACGAAACTTGTCAAGCTTGAAGGGGGAAACCAGATGGCGCTATGGTTGGCCTGCTAGACAGCGCTGCCATAGGTCAAACGGATATCAACTCCGTTTTTTTTAAAATAGGAACCCCCATTTTTTATTACATATTCGTGTAGTAAGTAAAAAAATATGAATGTTTTAGTTGGACCACTTTCTTCGCTTTGTGATAGATGGCGCTGTAATAGTCACAAACATATGGCTCAGAATTTTAGACGAACAGTTGATAACAGGTAGGTTATTTAAATTACAATATAGAACGTAGGTTCGTGTGAATATTTTATTTCGGTTGTTCCAATGTGATACATGTACCTTTGTGAACTTATCATTTCTGAGACCGCATGCTGTTACAGCGTGATTACCTGTAAATACCACATTAATGCAATAAATGCTCAAAATGATGTCCGTCAACCTCAGTGCATTTGCCAATACGTGTAACGACATTCCTCTAAACAGCGAGTAATTCGCCTTCCGCAATGTTCGCACATGCATTGACAATGTGCTGAAGAATGTTGTCAGGCGTTGTCGGTAATCCTTCAACTTTCCCCACAGAAAGAAATCCGGTGAACGTGCGGGCCATGGTATGCTGCTTCGACGACCAATCCACCTGTCATGAAATATGCTATTCAATACCGCTTGAACCGCACGCGAGCTACGTGCCGGACATCCATCATGTTGGAAGTACATCGCCATTCTGTCATGCAGTGAAACATCTTGTAGTAACACCGGTAGAACACTACGTAGGAAATCAGGACACATTGCTCCACTTAGATTGCCATCGATAAAATGGGGGCCAATTATCCTTCCTCCCATAATGCCGCACCATACATTAACCCGCCACGGTCGCTGATGTTCCACTTGGTGCAGCCATCGTGGCTTTTCCGTTGCCCAATAGCGCACATTATGCCGGTTTACGTTACCGCTGTTGGTGAATGACGCTTCGTCGCTAAATAGAACAGGTGCAAAACATCGTCCCGTAATTTCTCCTGTGACCAGTGGCAGAACTGTACACGACGTTCAAAGTCGTCGCCATGCAATTCCTGGTGGACAGAAATATGGTACGGGTGCAATCGATGTTGATACAGCATTCTCAACACCGACGTTTTTAAGATTTCCGATTCTCGCGCAATTTGTCTGCTACAAATGTGCGGATTAGCCGCTACAGCAGCTAAAACACCTACTTGGGTATCATCATTTGTTACAGGTCGTGGTTGACGTTTCACATGTGGCTGAACACTTTCTGTTTCCTTAAGTAACGTAACTATCCGGCGAACGGTCCGGACACTTGGATGATGTCGTCCAGGATACCGAGTAGCATACATAGCACACGCCCGTTGGGAATTTTGATCACAATAGCCATACATCAACACGATATCAACCTTTTCCGCAATTGGTAAACGGTCCATTTTAACACGGGTAATGTATCACGAAGCAAATACCGTCCGCACAAAGCGAGAAAAGTGGTCCAACTAAAACATTCATATTTCTTTACGTACTACACGAATATGTAATAAAAATGGGGGTTCCTATTTAAAGAAAGCAGTTGATATTCGTTTGACCTAAGGCAGTGCCATCTAGAGGGCCAACCATAGCGCCATCTGGTTTCCCCCTTCAAGCTAGACGAGTTTCGTTCTTTGTATTTTTTTCGTTTGATGCTTATTTCGTGAGATATTTGGTTCGGTCACTATCAGTGGACCACCCTGTATACAATTGAGTGTCTTGGAGGACCGTGAATGCATGTTTAGAGAGAGATAGAAAAACGTGAGGTCAGTGCAAATGCTGTCAACATCAAATCAACCTCTTTCGATACGTCTCTCAGCTGAATCAGGAGGATAACCCGATAACTCTGGATGACAGACTCTGACCTCCTGTCGCCATCGGCTTTTCAACATTTTACTGTCACACATTACTATTACTCGTATTTAAATCCGCAGTTACCAATTACTTTGAATTGTCCTCGAGGATTTCAAAGCGAATTTCCTCCATTAGTATCCTTTTTGGTACGTTGAGTGACACCGTACATACAGAAAAAAAATCAAATTCACCCTATCTTAAGCCTGGGGTATCCGCGTTGCAACACACAGACACACACACGCGAAATGTTGTGTAATTGCAGGCCAGGGTGGCCGAGCGGCTCTAGGCGCTTCAGTCTGGAACCGCGCCACCGATACGGTCGCAGGTTCGAATCCTGCCTCGGGCATGGATGTGTGTGATGTCCTTAGCTTAGTTAGGTTTAAGTAGTTCTAAGTTCTAGGGGACAGATGACTTCAGATGTTAAGTTCCATAGTGCTCAGAGCCATTTTTTGTGGTTGTGTAATTACATCCACACTGAGAGAATGTGACTTGAAGTGGTGTCATGTTGAGTCTTTACCCAGATGTTTTTCGGTACTCATTCAAAACATCGACTAAACTGTGTTTGAAGTTTGTGGGCTGAATGAAAAATATTAAGTATCTGTCTATAGTATTAATTACCTAAGGTGGAAATCGATGACTCAAGCTCATGCTGCTGGTGTGTGCTTGTATAAAATTACGTATTCTGATTACTACAGAGGGTGCATAAGTCATTAACTGAGGACCTAAATGTAGATTGTGCATACTTCTTTTTATCAAAAGTAGAACGTTTTAATTAACTCCACCACTGCTGATCCCAAGCGTGGGGAGGAGTGGTAGGATTAACAACCTCGTTAAAAAACGTGGATCCATCTGGCTCCGGATGGTAGTACCCTGTAAGGGCCCCTCGATAGGGTAACAGGTGAAGACAGACAACGGATGAAAAGCGTAAGAAGATTTTACAAGTCCCAAGGGTGAAAAAGCGGAAGAACTGTCTACGTATCTTACTTCCTGTAGCGTCTGTAATCCAGAGGGGCGGCTACGAACGGCGTCTGTTCTCCATGCTATGAACGGCCTAAACATATGCTGGAAGCAGCTCTAATATTCCTTTGGGAGTGGCGACCCCATCGTAATAATAGCTTATACATGAAATGGTACTTCAAAACCAGCCTCGGAAATGTTTAGTGCGTTCCCTACAAGCGACTTGCAGTTCTTGGGGTGCTGGGGGAATTGTGAGAAGTGGGCGACTAGGCACCAACACAATGAAGGTGGGTATCATTAATTTGATGACCCTTAGAGGGAAAGCGGAAGAGTTGATAGGCTTCATGGAAAAGGAGAACATAGAACTGAAGGGACTTGGTGAAGTTGGATGGAAGGGAAGGAGGAAAATGAGGGAAGGCTACACTCTCTACTGCAGTGGTGGACAAGAAGCCAAAAATGGAGTAGGTATGATAGTAAAATAAAACATAGAGGAATATGTGGAAGAAGTAGAATACACAAGTGATAGGGTGATAAGGATCGCCTGAGGACAAGGAATGTAGTGAAGGACTTCATCCAAGTATATGCACCACAAACAGGAAATATAGAAGAGAACATAGAGGATTTTCTACAGGTATTAGAGAGTATAATCACAGACGTGGAAGCAATAGTAATGGGTGCCCTAAATGCGCAGGTAGGCAAATAAAGGCTAGGGTTGATTTCTGTGAAAGAAACGGGCTGATTGTGGGCAACACATGGTTCCGTAAAATGAATAGGCAAAAGATAACGAGATATGGATGGGCTGATAGACAGACGAAGACGATCATCGATTACTTTCTGATGGAAAAAAAATTGGACACAGTTGACGGATGTAACTAACTCCCAGGAGAGGCTTTTGATGGATACCATCGAGTGATGGTGGCAAAGATGAAATTCGATTAATTGAAAGACACAAAGGAAGAAATGGAAAATAAAATAAAAGTGTGGAAACTAAAGGATGGCATGGTACAAGAAAAGTTCAAGGTGTAACTTAAGCGTTAAATCCCTAACACCGAATATGGCAATGTGGAAGGGGAATGGGGTAAGTTGAAAGAAGCGTTTATAAGCTCTGCTGAGAAGACCTGTGGCAGAGTGTTCGGAAGGGTAAAGGAAAAGGAGACACCATGGTAGAATGGCAGGGTGAAGGGGGCTTTAAAAGAAAAGAAGAAAGCCTGACATGAATGGAACGGAGACCGAACAGCTGAAAGTAAAAGGAAATTCCAGGATAGTAAAAATACGTGTAAGGAAATGGTAGTAGAAGAAAAGAGAAAAAGCTGGGAGAAATTCACCCGAGAGTTGGAGAAAGTTAGCAATAGTAAGAGGATGATACATGGAATTACAAAGAGAATAAACAAGAAAAAAACATACACAAAGCTAGCGAAAGGGGAAAGCGGAAAGCTATTAATGCAACCAGAGGAGATAAGGAAAAGATGGAAAGAGTACTTTGATAAATTACTAAATATGAAGAACGGCAATGGAACGGGAATAGAAGTACGGAAGTACGGCATGGGGGCAGGGGTCTGAAAGAAGAGGATATAACGATGTTACAAGTGGAACTAGGTCTGAGAAAAATGAAAACTGGGAAGACACCTGGGGTAGATGAAATTACTGTGGAGATGATAAAAGCAGCTGGACCAGTTGGGCTACAGTGCTAATAAGATGCATTTGGACCCAAAAATGTGTAACGGACGAATAGGGAAAGGGAATAATAATCCCAGTTTTCAAGAAGGATGACAGGAAAGTATGTGATAACTATCGAGGGATCACACTCATATCGCAAGTAGCAAAAATAATGGAGAGGATACCGGAAAGAAACGGGCATGGATGTGTGCGATGTCCTTAGACTACTTAGGTTTAAGTAGTTCTCAGTTCTAGGGGACTGATGACCTCAGAAGTTAAGTCCCATAGTGCTCAGAGCCATTTGAACTATGCCGGAAAGAAGAGTAAGAGAAAAAGTGGAAGGGCAGTTGGAAGAGGAGCTGTATGGGTTTGGTCATGGTAGATCAACAGTGGACCCAATCTTTAGCATGAGATAGTTGATAGAAAGACATTGGGAGTATGGGAAAGATCTGGTGATGACATTTCTCGAATAGTGAAGGAATATGACAGTGTTTGCAGGGAAAAGGTATGAGCAACCTTGAAGAGAAAGGGAGTTGGAAAGCACACACTTGAAGTTATCCAGTCAGTGTAGAAGAAAAGCACTAGTTGTGTGCAGACACCAGTTGGAAGAACTGAATTGTTTAAGAATGTTACGGGACTAAGACAAGAAAGTGTGATATCACCACTACTATTTTATAATGTTGATGGATGAAATAGTCAAAGAAACGAAAGAAGCCCATAGAGGAATGGGGATGAAGCTGTTACTATTTGCTGATGATATTGTGATGTGTGGAACAAGCAGTAAGGAGGTACAAAACAAATGGACATCCTAAATGATAAGGTCGAGAAATATGGAATGAAATTTACTGTGGAGAAAAGCAAGACCATGGTGGTAACCAGAGGGGATAGAGAGGGCAAGGAAAAAATTCAAATTAGGGGACGGGATATTGAAATAGTGGACAATTTTAAATATTTGGGAAGTGTATTCATGGTGAATGCTCGTTTGGAGACAGAAATTAGCAAAAGAATACAACAGAGTAGCACATTTTACCATAGTGTGAGGTGCTTGGTGTGGGGAAGTGCCAATGAGGTGCAAGATGGTGCTATACAAGACTTACTTCACACCCATACTAATTTACGGCTCAGAGACTTGGACTATGACTAGGAGAGCCGGATACAATCCAGTGAAATGAAGTTTCTGAGAGGTATGCTAGGGAATACGAGGAGAGAGAGAGTGAAAAATGATGTTAGGAAGGACATTGGAGTGGAGAAATTGACTGAGAAAATTGAAAAGGATAGATTAAAATTGTTTGGACATGTGAAGAGGATGGGAGAGGGAAGAATACCAAAAAGAGTAATGGAGTTCAAGATTGAGGGCAAGAGGCCAGGAGGAAGACCAAGAACAAGATGGATTGATAAAATAAAGATGAGTTTAAGGAGGGAAAACCTGCTATGGAACCAAATTGTGAAAGAAGAATGTTGGAAAGACCGAGTAAACTGGCGAAATACCATTGATATCCCAACCCGACCAGATGCTGGATGGAGGGGAAACTTATAGCGATATCGAAGTCATCCATACGTCATGACGATACAAACTGTTAGGACAGTATTATCACATTCTACCATATTGTTGCTGGGTTTGTGAGTGGCATCTCCCACTTTTATACACATTGGTGCTGATTCTGTTAGAAATATACAACGCTAAGTTTGTGTCTTCGGTGTGTAAGGTAGCACTATCCATGTTACTTCTCGTTATTTAGAACGTATCACCAACAAACGGAAAGTTTTTTCCTATTAGTATGAATAATCATCAGCAGCAGCAAAAAATCTTTTGCCGTTGATGGTCATTCTGTTCATATTGCTATACTAAGGTGCAGCTCAGTGTTTATCCTATAAATTTACAGTAATAAAACAGGGTGACATGGGATTTAAACCAGCATCTTCCGGTGGATTACAGTAAATACTGTTGACTTGTGTGGGTGTACGTACATCCCAGGTAATCATGACCGATGACTGGTTATAAAACTATGTTCTGTATGTCTATATTTTTAATTACTTAACCTGGAAATCGATTACATGGGCTACCAATGAGTAATGCTGTTAGTATGGAGAGGCTGTTGGTGAATGAATCCCTATTTGTGCATAAGCAGATCAGTATGGGCAAAACAGCTTCACAGAGGATTTTTTTCTAGTGTTAAGAATATGGAAAATTCTATTGGCAGTAGATCTAAGAATGCAATAAAGACATACATATACATCTTTAGAGGGCCTGACCGAAACAGAGAACGTATTATATCTTCCTTATAGGTGAAGGCGGCACTGAGTCAAGCATACTTAGACTATTACCTATTACGGTTTTCGTACGAGTGGTACTAATGTCATTCATACAGTTCTATTCACGTTGAAGTAATACGAGTTCACATGTTGTTGATCACGAAGTTATGAAATTTTTTCCTGTTATGACTCCTAAAATTAAAATACATCGGCGCTACATTTTAATCTGGGCGTGTAAATGTTTCAGATGACCGTGGTGTTAATGGAACATTCGGTAATGGCACGATCCAAAAGCATGTCTTGATATTCTGGTTAAAATAAAGATAATGACGATACATAATCAGATACATAATAAACTATGCAATATATGGCTACATTTGTAGTTATTTTAACATGGAAATCGATTACACACACACACACACACACACACACAGTAATACTTTCTATTGGAGGAATAGCAAGCTACTTTACCGGACGACTTCAAGCAATTAGGCAGCGACGTTATTGGAGTCAGCTGATTACTATAAAACCAAGACTGAAAAACGTGGTTTATTATGCACTCATAGCTATGGCTGGCAGATACATAGTCTTCCCAAATGTGATACGGTTCCAGCACGCTGCGCTAATGCGATTGTGGTGTTGCGAATAAATACGTACGATTGCCCTTAGAACCTATAATTAGATATGACGTGCGTAACATATATAGGATCTTCATGGTGTTTTACGAAATTTTATGGGATACGGTCATCGGGCTGAGACACTAAATAATTGTGGGCAGTAATTTATCGCGAGAAATATTTGTAGCTCCTCCATAAATCTTTATTTTACTCCAATCCCACAAAAATAAAAAGCTGGAACAAGAGAGGAACGTATTTCTCGATACGAGCTCTAGTTTCTCTTATCCTACGCGAAATACGGGCTTGTTGTAAATGTCACTTTTGAACATTGTTTTCATGGAAAATGATGTTTTCCATGTCGAGTTGAAGTAATACTAACTTACCACTGCATACGTATCCAAAACGTATATTTAATGACCACATCACGATGGTCAACATTACTCAATGTATACTTGTCTTAGAACCATATTTCTTACAAGGGAACCTCCCCATCGCACCCCCTCAGATTTAGTTATAAGTTGGCACAATGGATAGGCCTTGAAAAACTGAACACTGATCAATCGAGAAAACAGGAAGAAGTTTTGTGGAACTATGAAAAAAATAAGCAAAATATACAAACTGAGTAGTCCATGTGCAAGATAAGCAACATCATGGCTACTATAAGCGTGGGAGCGCCGTGGCCCCGTGGTTAGCGTGATCAGCTGCAGAACGAGAGGTCCTTGGTTCAAGTCTTCCCTCCAGTGAAAATTTTATTTTCTTTATTTTGGCAAAGTTATGATCCGTCCGTTCGTTCATTGACGTCTCTGTTCACTGTAATAAGTTTAGTGTCTGTGTTTTGCGAACGCACCGCAAAACCGTGCGATTAGTAGACGAAAGGACATGCCTCTCCAATGGCAACCGAAAACATTTGATCGCAAGGTAATAGGTCAACCGATTCCTCCACAGGAAAACACGTCTGACATATTCTCTATGACACTGGTGACGGCATGTGCATCACATGACAGGAATGCGTTGTCGACCCACCTAACTTGTACACTTGGCGGATGCGTAAAAAGATTCGTCTACCTTGCCCGATTTAAGTTTTCTTGTGGATGTGATAATCACTCCCAAAAAAGTGATGAAAACATAAGAGTTTGTCACATAAACTGCAACAAAGGAATGCAACAGTTTCACAGTCGCACGGTTTTCCCTGTGCTCTGTCAAAACATTTGTTTTTAACGTTTTCAAATTTTTCCGTGTGTAGACCGTCAAATCCTGCATATGTCCAAGCAATTCTGAACATGTCCTGGAATTTTGGAGAGCGAAGCTGATTATGTGTAAGTACCTGAACATTGATAATTGTCTGAAAATAAAAAATTAAACTTCTCACTCGTGGGAAGACTTGAACTAAGGACCTTTCGTTCCGCAGCTGCTTACGCTAACCACTGGACCACGATGCTCCTGAGTTCAGAGCAGCCTTGATGTTGCCTATCTTGCGCATGGACTATTCATTTTGTATATTTTGCTTGTTTTTTTCATAGTTCCACAAAACTTCTTCCTGTTTTCTCGATTGATCTGTGTTCAGTTTTTCAAGGCCTATCCACTGTGCCAACTTGTAACTAAATCTGAAGGGGGTGCGATGGGGAGGTTCCCTTGTTAGTACAGCCTACTTAACCAATTCCTATAGCAAGGGAAGATTCTTCTACCGTTAGTAGTACGTCATTACTGGTATTATTCTCGGTATTTAGAGACACAAATTCTAAGAAAAAACTTTTGGAACGTTTTACGCGCACGTGCGTCCACTGGGTGCCATGCGTCTGTGGCAGGTGGTGTACTGGCGGTCTCATCAAGGAATTGTTAGTTCGCTAATGGAGAGAAGGGTGGAAAATAATTTTTTTCGGAAGCTACACAGTAGAAAGGAGGCTGAAGTGGATGTGGGCAGCAGTAGTTATTGAGAGGTGAAGAGGCTTGCATATAATAGAATAGGGTGGTGAGGTCGAGCAAACCACTTTTCGGTGTTATCTCAGTGAGACGACGCAAGATGGAAAAATGAATTAAATGAAAGTGTACTCACCAGGAAAGTCATAAGAGTTTAGGATGGTGTGCTAAACTCTCCTATCCTATCACTGTTGAACGTTCTTCCACCCTACCACTCCGCTGTCACCGCTTTGGACGAACAAAGTATTATAATAATAGCTCGCGGTTAGCGACCTGCAGTATGAGAGTGTGCCAGTAATTGAACAATGGTGTGCTTACTCTCGCTTCTCATCAGTCGTTACGCGCCTTATGACACGTCTACATTGCTCTGTTCCAACTGTAGAGCATGTGTGCGAAGTTCGCTGGTGAACGGTACATTTCGGAGCTTTTGGACACCATATTACAACTCCCCGTGAAATTACATACCCAATTTTCCCAAATATATAAATGTAAACACAATTCGTAGTTTTTGTCTGAAACAATGGGAAAAAGTGTTTTATGGAAAATTTAGAAATATTTCTCATTCCTATGTCATGACCATCCTTGAATTATCAGATAGCCGGAACTGGAAGCCGACTCGCAAATACGCCCGCACTGAATCCGTTGGCTCCACTTCCCTCTTGCTGTAATAACTGGATTAATAATGTAAGGATGTCTTACGACAGCTCTTCTTGCAACAGCTCAGCCTGCGGACCAAAGGCAACTAAAAACTTACACTTGGTATAAGAAAAGGACAGTGTTCGTGGAATGCTTTGAACTGCGGCGTGCGCTGAGTGAAAACTAGTCACTGAGACGGCACAAACCGTACAGAAATTTCCTCACCTGTGCGTATAGGGTACTTCCCCGTCATAAGTGCAGCCCTGGATGGCGTGCATACTGGCAAAACGTAATGGCTGTTCAAGATGATCCCGTTGTACGCGAGGGCGTCAATATTAGGCGTCGGAATTTGGTCAGAGCCATGGAAACTGAGGTCATTCCAGCCCTGGAAAGAAAATCATGGTTTTATCGTGTCTTTATCTTTTCTTAAAGTAGGAAACGTAGAAGTAACACCCAAGTTGTGACTGCTCGCGTCACAGCTCGCTGGACAGCTTGTCTGTTCTTATTAATTTGATTTCATGTTTCGTTAGATTTTTATAAGCGTTATAAAGGCAGTCGTACTCGAGCAGGACGGTAGCTGGCCTTAGGATAAAAATGCTACATCTACATCTACATCCATACTCCGCAAGCCACCTGACGGTGTGTGGAGGAGGGTACCTTGAGTATCTCTATCGGTTCTCCCTTCTATTCCAGTCTCGTATTGTTCGTGGAAAGAAGGATAGTCGGTATGCTTCTGCGTGGGCTCTAATCTCTCTGATTTTATCCTCATGGTCTCTTCGCAAGATATACGTAGGAGGGAGCAATATACTGCTTTACTCTTCGGTGAAGGTATGTTCTCGAAAATTTAACAAAACACCGTACCGAGCTACTGAGCGTCTCTCCTGCAGAGTCTTCCACTGGAGTTTATCTATCATCTCCGTAACTCTTTCGCGATTACTAAATGATCCTGTAACGAATCGCGCTGCTCTCCGTTGGATGTTCTATATCTCTTCTGTCAACCCTATCTGGTACGGATCCCACACTGCTGTGCAGTATTCAAGCAGTGGGCGAACGAGCGTACTGTAACCTACTTCCTTTGTTTTCGGGTTGGCCGAAGTGGCCGTGCGGTTAAAGGCGCTGCAGTCTGGAACCGCAAGACCGCTACGGTCGCAGGTTCGAATCCTGCCTCGGGCATGGATGTTTGTGATGTCCTTAGGTTAGTTAGGTTTAACTAGTTCTAAGTTCTAGGGGACTAATGACCTCAGCAGTTGAGTCCCATAGTGCTCAGAGCCATTTTTTTGTTTTCGGGTTGCATTTCCTTAGGATTCTTCCAATGAATCTCAGTCTGGCATCTGCTTTACCAACGATCAACTTTATACGATCATTGCATTTTAAATCACTCCTAATGCGTACTCCCAGAAATTTATGGAATTAACTGCTTCCAGTTGCTGACCTGCTATTTTGTAGATAAATGATAAGGGATCTATCTTTCTATGTACTCGCAGCACATAACAAGGTCTACATTGAGAGTCAATTGCCATTCCTGCACCATGCGTCAATTCGCTGCAGATCCTCCTGTACTTCAGTACAATTTTCCATTGTTACAACCTCTCGATACACCACAGCATCGTCTGCAAAATGCCTGAGTGAACTTCCGATGTCATCCACAAGGTCATTTATGTATATTGTGAACAGAAACGGGCCTATGACACTCCCCTGCGGCACACCTGAAATCACTCTTACTTCGGAAGACTTCTCTCCATTGAGAATGACATGCTGCGTTCTGTTATCTAGGAACACCTCAATCCAATCACACAATTGGTCTGATAGTCCATATGCTCTTACTTTGTTCATTAAACGACTGTGGGGAACTGTATCGAACACCTTGCGGAAGTCAAGAAACACGGCATCTACCTGTGCACCCGTGTCTATGGCCTCCTGAGACTCGTGGACGGATAGCGCGAGCTGGGTTTCACACGACCGTCTTTTTCGAAACCCATGCTGATTCCTACAGAGTAGATTTCTAGTTTCCAGAAAAGTCATTATACTCGAACATAATCCGTGTTCCAAAATTCTACAACTGATCGACGTTAGAGATATAGGTCTATAGTTTTGCACATCTGTTCGACGTCCCTTCTTGAAAACGGGGATGACCTGTGCCCTTTTCCAGTCCGTTGGAACGCTACGCTCTTCTACAGACCTATGGTACACCGCTGCAAGAAGGGGGGCAAGTTCCGTCGCGTACTCTGTGTAAAATCGAACTGGTATCCCATCAGGTCCAGCGGCCTTTCCTCTTTTGAGAGATTTTAATTGTTTCTCTATCCCTCTGTCGTCTATTTCTATATCTACCATTTTGTCATCTGTACGACAATCTAAAAAAGGAACTGCAGTGCAGTCTTCCTCTGTGAAACAGCTTTGGAAAAAGACATTTAGTATTTCGGCTTTTAGTCTGTCATCCTCTGTTTCAGTACCATTTTGATTACAGAGTGTCTGGACATTTTGTTTTCATCCACCTACAGCTTTGACATAAGACCAAAATTTCTTAGAATTTTTTGCCAAGTCAGTTCATAGAATTTTACTTTCGAATTCATTGTACGCCTCTCGCATAGCCCTCATCACACTACTTTTCGCTTTGCGTAATTTTTGTTTGTCTGCAAGGATTTGGCTATGTTTATGTTTGCTGTGAAGTTCTCTTTGCTTCCGCAGCAGTTTTCTAACTCGGTTGTTGTACCACGGTGGCTCTTCTCCATCTCTTACGATCTTGCTTGGCATCTAACGCATATTGTACGATGGTTTTGAACTTTGTCCACTGGTCCTCAACACTATCTGTACTTGAGACAAAACTTTTGTGTTGAGCCGTCAGGTACTCTGTAATATGCTTTTTGTCACTTTTGCTGCTGTATAAAATGCTCCATTCTTCTCCCGGATGGAGTATTTTTATCTTGTGTCCTGGAATACATTTCCCCACCGCCTAACACAAGCAGTAAACGTCTTGTCAGCGCATTTGCAACTGAATGGCGTGTTTTTAACATCCATAGACGCGTCACGGGCAACGGCCTTGCCGCAGTGGCTACACCGGTTCCCGTGAGATCACCGAAGTTAAGCGCTGTCGGGCGTGGCCGGCGCTTGGATGGGTCACCATCCTGCCGCCATGTGCTGTTGCCGTTTTTCGGGGTGCACTCAGCCTCGTGATGCCAATTGAGGAGCTACTCGACCGATTAGTAGCGGCTTCGGTCAAAGAATACCGTCCTAACGGTCGGGAGTGCGGTGTGCTGACCACACGCCCCTCCTTATCCGCATCCTCCTCGGAAGATGACACGGCGGCCGGACGGTCCCGGAAGGGCCACTTGTGGCCTAAAGACGGAGCTTTTTTTTTTTATAGACGCGTCACCTGGTGAAGAAATAGCTACGCGAGTATTTATACGGGGTTCGGCAAAAGACCGTACTTGGAGAGGCCACTGTGTGAGCTGCAGTGGGGATACTGATGTGTAGGCGGTGTCTGTCGATAGCGGTGTACCTGCCATTTCCTGGAGACGCAATGGCTGGGCTAGGTGAGCACCGTGTGTATGTTGTCGAAGTATATTCGTAATGGTTGTTCCTTGATTACTACTCAATGAGCATTTCACATTCGTCTCGGGCTTGGCCGACATGATTCCGTTCCTCATAAAATAATAATTCGAGTTTGGCTACCCAATTATAGAAATCCAGGTCTTGCACTGACACAAAAACCTACTGGCCAAACTGGAACTGTGACAACGTTGGAAAATGTGGAGCGTGTGAGAACGTTCATCCAACAATCTCCAAAGCGTTCAGTTCTTAAACATGCAGCTGCTTTGGGATTGTCTGACAGCAGTGTAAGAAGGGTCTGCAGTAAAATCTTCAACAGCACCCTTACAAAATGATGGTTACCCAAAACTTAAGACAGATTTTGAAAGTCGCAGGGCTGTGTGGCAGAAAATTGTTTAGAACACTCCCCCTGGCGATGGTTCAAATGGAATTAAGCACTATGTCACTTAATATCTGAGGTCATCAGTCCCCTAGACTTAGAAGTACTTAAACCTATCTAACCTAAGGATTTCACACACATCCATGCCCGACGAAGGACTCGAACCTGCGACCGTAGCAGCCACGTGGTTCTGGACTCAAGCGACTAGAACCGCTCGACCACAGCGGCCGGCTCCCTGGCGATGTTCTGATTTCTTTTGTTGAGTCTCAATTAAGGTTATCAGTTTCTGGCGTAACCACAAGCGCCGGAACGAAGATCGTAAGAGAAGAGAAGGCGGTGGACCTACGTCGGCCAATGGTGCGCTGATTAGGACCGCACCACGACAGTAGCGCTCCTGCCTGCATCGGCCGCTCAGTGCCCGCTTAGTATTGGGACAGTATTCGTTCAGCTGTAGACCGGCACAGGCAGAACAGTTATTAGTGATCCATATCCCTTGCTTGTTAGGACTGTGTCTATGTCGAAAAACATTAGTGTTTCTATGTCTCCCATCGCTTGCAACACTTGTTGTAAATACAAGTTATTGTAAATATTCTTCATTGACATCACGGTAAATAATAACAGCCAAACAGTTGCAGGACAGATATTTTTGAAATCCTTGACCACGGTTTCGGTATATCTAAATAAACCACCATCATTTATTCATTAAAATACACTACTGGCCATAAAAATTGCTACACCACGAAGATGACGTGCTACAGACGAGAAATTTAACCGACAGGAAGTAGATCCTGTGATACGCAAACGATTAGCTTTTCAGAGCATTCACACAAGGTTGGCGCCGGTGGCGTCCCTACAACGTGCTGACATAAGTTTCCAACCGATTTCTCATCCACAAACAGCAGATGACCGGCGTTGCCTGGTAAAACGTTGTTGTGATGCCTCGTGTAGGGAGGAGAAATGCGTACCATCACGTTTCCGAGTTTGATAAAGGTCGGATCGTTGCCTATCGCGATTACGGTTTATCGTATCGCGACATTGCTGCTCGCCTTGGTAGAGATCCAATGACTGTTAGCAGAATATGGAATCGGTGGGTTCAGGAGGGTAATATGGAACGCCGTACTGGATCCCGACGGCCTCAATATCACTAGCAGTCGAGATGACAAGCATCTTATCCGCTCGGCTGTAACGGATAGTGCAACCACGTCTTGATCCCTGAGTCAACAGATGGGGACGTTTGCAAGACAACACCATCTGCACGAACAGTTCGACGACGTTTGCAGCAGCATGGACTATCAGCTCGGAGACCGTGGCCGCGGTTACTCTCGACGCTGCATCACAGACAGGAAGGCCTGAAATGGTTTACTCAACGACGAACCTGGGTGCACGAATGGAAAAACGTCATTTTTTCGGATGACTCCAGGTTCTCTTTACAGCATCATGATGATCGCATTCGTGTTTGGCGACATCTCGGTGAACGCACACTGGAAGCGTGTATTCGTCATAGCCATACTGGCGTATCACCCGGCGTGATGGTTTCGGGTGCCATTGGTTACACGTCTCGGTCACCTCTTGTTCGCCTTGACGGCACTTTGAAAAGTGGACGTACATTTCAGATGTGTTACGAGCCCTGCCTCTACCCTTCACTCGATCCCTACGAGCCTGCCGGGGTGGCCGAGCGGTTCTAGGCACTACAGACTGGAACCGCGCGACCGCTACGGTCGCAGGTTCGACTCCTGCCTCGGGTATGGGTGTAGTTAGGTTTAAGTTGTTCTAAGTTCTAGGGGACTGTTGACCTCAGAAGTTAAGTCCCATAGTGCTCAGAGCCATTTGAAACATGTTTGATCCCTACGAAACCCTACATTTCAGCAGGATAATGCACGACCGCATGTTGCAGGTCGTCTACAGGCTTTTCTGGATACAGAAAATTTTCGACTGCTGCCTTGGCCAGCACATTCTCCAGATCTCTCACCAATTGAAAACGTCTGGTCGATGGAGGCGGAGCAACTGTCTCGTCACAATACGCGAGTCACTACTCTTGATGAACTGTGGTATCGTGTTGAAGCTGCATGGGCAGCTGTACCTGTACGCGCCATCCTAGCTGTGTTTGACTCGATGCCCAGGCGCATAAAGGCCGTTATTACGGCCAGAGGTGGTTGGTCAGGGTACTGATTTCTCAGGATCTATGCACCCAAACTGCGTGAAAATGTAATCACATGTCAGTTCTAGTATAATATATTTGTCCAGTGAATACCCGTTTATGAACTGCATTTCTTTATTGGTGTAGCAATTTTAATGGCCAGTTGTGTAAAACTACTAATGTTGTTTGCTTGAGTTGTTGTATAGCATTCCAAGAATGCAGCATCCCTTAATCACCCTGTACGTGAAGAGTTGACAGAACCTCACATTCGGCGACGAGTATCGTCTGAACGCAGTGCTGGGTGGCCACAATAGTGTCGTTTCTGTTTCTTGCTTGCGCTTTAATTCTCTCTTGTCTTTACTTTGGAGAGCCGCTCGTTGTTTGAACAGTTTCTTGTAGATTTTGCTAATCAGTGTTTCCAGGTGGGCGGTGCATAATTTTTTTTTTTTGCTTTTGTGCTTGTTTAAATTGCTTGCCTTGTCTATTGGTTGCATTTGTGTCTTCTAAAATGCCCACCCCCCCATGAACCATGGACCTTGCCGTTGGTGGGGAGGCTTGCGTGCCTCAGCGATACAGATGGCCGTACCGTAGGTGCAACCACAACGGAGGGGTATCTGTTGAGAGGCCAGACAAACATGTGGTTCCTGAAGAGGGGCAGCAGCCTTTTCAGTAGTTGCAGGGGCAACAGTCTGGATGACTGACTGATCTGGCCTTGTAACATTAACCAAAACGGCCTTGCTGTGCTGGTACTGCGAACGGTTGAAAGCAAGGGGAAACTACAGCCGTAATTTTTCCCGAGGACATGCAGCTCTACTGTATGATTAAATGATGATGGCGTCCTCTTGGGTAAAATATTCCGGAGGTAAAATAGTCCCCATTCGGATCTCCGGGCGGGGACTACTCAGGAGGACGTCGTTATCAGGAGAAAGAAAACTGGCATTCTACGGATCGGAGCGTGGAATGTCAGATCCCTTAATCGGGCAGGTAGGTTAGAAAATTTAAAAAGGGAAATGGATAGGTTAAAATTAGATATAGTGGGAATTAGTGAAGTTCGGTGGCAGGAGGAACAAGACTTTTGGTCAGGTGATTACAGGTTTATAAATACAAAATCAAATAGGGGTAATGCAGGAGTAGGTTTAATAATGAATAAGAAAATAGGAGTGCGGGTTAGCTACTACAAACAGCATAGTGAACGCATTATTGTGGCCAAGATAGACACCAAGCCCATGCCTACTACAGTAGTTCAAGTTTATATGCCAACTAGCTCTGCAGATGATGAAGAAATAGATGAAATGTATGACGAGATAAAAGAAATTATTCAGGTAGTGAAGGGAGACGAAAATTTAATAGTCATGGGTGACTGGAATTCGTCAGTAGGAAAAGGGAGAGAAGGAAACATAGTAGGTGAATATGGATTGGGGGGAAGGAATGAAAGAGGAAGCCGCCTTGTAGAATTTTGCACAGAGCACAACTTAATCATAGCTAACACTTGGTTCAAGAATCATAAAAGAAGGTTGTATACCTGTAAGAATCCTGGAGATACTAAAAGGTATCAGATAGATTATATAATGGTAAGACATAGATTTAGGAACCAGGTTTTAAATTGTAAGACATTTCCTGGGGCAGATGTGGATTCTGACCACAATCTATTGGTTATGAACTGCAGATTGAAACTGAAGAAACTGCATAAAGGTGGTAATTTAAGGAGATGGGACCTGGATAAACTGAAAGAACCAGAGGTTGTACAGAGTTTCAGGGAGAGCATAAGGGAACAATTGACAGGAATAGGGGAAAGAAATACAGTAGAAGAAGAATGGGTAGCTCTGAGGGATGAAGTAGTGAAGGCAGCAGACGATCAAGTAGGTAAAAAGACGAGGGCTAATAGAAATCCTTGGGTAACAGAAGAAATATTGAATTTAATTGATGAAAGGAGAAAATATAAAAATGCAGTAAATGAAGCAGGCAAAAAGGAATACAAGCGTCTCAAAAATGAGATCGACAGGAAGTGCAAAATGGCTAAGCAGGGATGGCTAGAGGACAAATGTAAGGATGTAGAGACTTGTCTCACTAGGGGTAAGATAGATACTGCATACAGGAAAATTAAAGAGACCTTTGGAGAGAAGAGAACCACTTGTATGAATATCAAGAGCTCAGATGGCAACCCAGTTCTAAGCAAAGAAGGGAGGGCAGAAAGGTGGAAGGAGTATATAGAGGGTTTATACAAGGCGATGTACTTGAGGACAATATTATGGAAATGGAAGAGGATGTAGATGAAGACGAAATGGGAGATAAGATACTGCGTGAAGAGTTTGACAGAGCACTGAAAGACCTGAGTCGAAACAAGGCCCCGGGAGTAGACAACATTCCATTAGAACTACTGATGGCCTCGGGAGAGCCAGTCAGGACAAAACTTTACCATCTGGTGAGCATGATGTATGAGACAGGCGAAATACCCTCAGACTTCAAGAAGAATATAATAATTCCAATCCCAAAGAAAGCAGGTGTTGACAGATGTGAAAATTACCGGACTATCAGTTTAATAAGTCACAGCTGCAAAATACTAACGCGAATTCTTTACAGACGAATGGAAAAACTGGTAGAAGCCGACCTCGGGGAAGATCAGTTTGGATTCCGTAGAAATGTTGGAACACGTGAGGCAATACTGACCTTACGACTTATCTTAGAAGCTAGATTAAGAAAAGGCAAACCTACGTTTCTAGCATTTGTTGACTTAGAGAAAGCCTTTGACAATGTTAACTGGAATACTCTCTTTCAAATTCTGAAGGTGGCAGGGGTAAAATACAGGGAGCGAAAGGCTATTTACAATTTGTACAGAAACCAGATGGCAGTTATAAGAGTCGAGGGGCATGAAAGGGAAGCAGTGGTTGGGAAAGGTGTGAGACAGGGTTGTAGCCTCTCCCCGATGTTATTCAATCTGTATATTGAGCAAGCAGTAAAGGAAACAAAAGAAAAATTCGGAGTAGGTATTAAAATCCATGGAGAAGAAGTAAAAACTTTGAGGTTCACCGATGACATTGTAATTCTGTCAGAGACAGCAAAGGACTTGGAAGAGCAGTAGAACGGAATGGACAGTGTCCAGAAAGGAGGATATAAGATGAACATCAACAAAAGCAAAACGAGGATAATGGAATGTAGTCAAATTAAGTCGGGTGATGCTGAGGGAATTAGGTTAGGAAATGAGACACTTAAAGTAGTAAAGGAGTTTTGCTATTTAGGGAGTAAAATAACCGATGATGGTCGAAGTAGAGAGGATATAAAATGTAGACTGGCAATGGCAAGGAAAGCGTTTCTGAAGAAGAGAAATTTGTTAACATCAAGTATAGATTTAAGTGTCAGGAAGCCGTTTCTGAAAGTATTTGTATGGAGTGTAGCCATGTATGGAAGTGAAACATGGACGATAACTAGTTTGGACAAGAAGAGAATAGAAGCTTTCGAAATGTGGTGCTACAGAAGAATGCTGAAGATAAGGTGGGTAGATCACGTAACTAATGAGGAGGTACTGAATAGGATTGGGGAGAAGAGAAGTTTGTGGCACAACTTGACTAGAAGAAGGGATCGGTTGGTAGGACATGTTTTGAGGCATCAAGGGATCACAAATTTAGCATTGGAGGGCAGCGTGGAGGGTAAAAATCGTAGAGGGAGACCAAGAGATGAATACACTAAACAGATTCAGAAGGATGTAGGTTGCAGTAGGTACTGGGAGATGAAGAAGCTTGCACAGGATAGAGTAGCATGGAGAGCTGCATCAAACCAGTCTCAGGACTGAAAACCACAACAACAACAAAATGCCCACCCCTCTTGTCGCGCCCCCTGCTCAGGCGCCGCAAGCGCAAGCATTAGATGCCACACAGCTCACAGCTAATACAGATATTTCAGTTCCAGACGCAGCAGATGTCCGCACTAGTGAACACGGCGCAGCAGCTACTCACCAACACTGTGCACCCGACGGAAGAAGCACCGCCTGCTACAGCTGCTATACTTCCTTTTCGACAGTTTCGTGACCAAGAAGAGGAATGGCTCGAGTAGTTGTCCCAGATCGAAGCCCATACCTTTGCCGGCCGGAGTGACCGAGCGGTCCTAGGCACTTCAGTTCGGAATCGCGCTGCTACGGTCGCAGGTTCGAATCCTGCCTCGGGCATGGATGTGTGTGCTGTCCTTAGGTTGGTTAGGTTTAATTATTTCTAAGTTCTAGGAGACTGATTAACTCATATATTAAGTCCCATAGTTCTTAGAGCCATTTAAAGCTTTTGAACCCATATCCTTGCTCACAATGTACCAGGTATTGTGAAACTTCCATATCTATTATCCCCAGTAGGAAGTGCAGTGTTCAGATTAATTCAGAAACTCTTTCCTAAGGCCATTCTTGCGTATGACAGTGTGGTCGTCTCGCTAACACACTATTATGACCAACAAGGAATGTGATAGCTGCTAGATATTAATTCTGGGTAACAGATTTGCAGGGTAGGAGAAGGACATGCAAATTTAAATGTGTTTCTCGTGCTTTATATTCAGATGTTTTGTAGCGTAATGCGATCGTGTACAATGTGCCTGATATCAAACTCAGTGAACAGATTCTGAACAGTCCGATCCATCATTTCAAAAGGTAGTGCAAATACTAGATCAATACGATTCAGGTGCCCTGTAGGCTCACACATTTGAGCAGCTAGCTATTTGTCAGATTGAGTCCCTTTCCTGCGATTGCCCCTTTCCGCACCGGTGGCTTGCGCTAGCCATGCCAAGTAAACAACGTTCCATACGCATAAGCAGTACGCTAAGCCGGCGGATACACAGGCGAACAGAATTAAGTCTTGCCCTATGTGTTATTCACGGCACAAACGCCAAGACTGCCCTTTCTGACAAGCTCAGTGTTATGCATGTAGTAGAAAAGGATATGTACAATCCGTGTGTTTGCAATGGAACAAACATCAGAATTCGGTCCAGTCACAAAACTCTCGTCACAAGGCCCAAGTCATTAATACGGTATATTCAAAATCTGCAACTAGGAAGTGCAGTTTTGCCAGTGATACGTCAGTCAAACAAACCTTTTGTTCATTTAATTCTTCGTGGGAGAAGTGTCAAATTTCAGTTCGACACGGGTGCCTCTGTTACATTGCTCAATCGTCAAATGTATGAACTGTTAGGCTCCCGACGCCTGCCCAAGACTAGCACGCCACTGACGGCTTATAACAGACAAGACATTCCCGTTCTTGGAAATGTACTTTGCCTGCTACGTATCGCTCGCATACAAGAACAGTGACTTTTACAGACTTTATCAGGCACATTGTACACTTTTGACAAAGCTTAGGTATCCGAGTAATGAGGGAATTAGTATATTTCATCAAAATATACAAGGTATTGGAGATAAAGTTAGTGAATTGCTTATAGATGTTGACTCTGAAATTATTGGTATATCTGAACACTTCTTAAATAAGGAGACAATTCAGAGGCTTCCTTTACCAGGATACAGCTTGGCTGCCAGCTTTTCGAGGAGCTCTTTGCGGTGTGGGGGAGTAGCCATGTATGTGAAAAACGGCATCCCATTTGCGTCAATTGATGTTTCAAAGTACTGCACTGAAAAGGTGTTTGAATGTTCTGCAGGTGTGGGTAAATTTAATGGAGCTAAACTTCTAACTGTTGTTATTTATAGATCCCCAGACTCCGATTTCACAACATTTTTGCTAAAGCTAGAGGAGGTTCTTGGTTCACTTTATAGGAAATACAAAAAGTTAGTTATATGTGATGACTTCAATATTAATTGTATAAGTGATTGTGCAAGGAAGAGGACGCTGGTAGACCTCCTTAATTCATATAATCTTATGCAAACCGTATTCTTTCCAACGAGAGTGCAAGGGAACAGTAGAACAACCATAGACAACATTTTTGTTCATTCCTCATTACTAGAAGGGCATTCTGTTAGCAAAAAGGTGAATGGCCTTTCAGATTATGATGCACAAATTTTAACTCTAAAAGATTTTTGTGCTGCAACACGTGTTAAATGTAGTCATCAGCTGTTTAGGAAAGCTGATCCAGTTGCTGTAGAGACCTTGTAAACCTTATCAAGGAACAAGAGTTGCAAGATGTTTATAGCGTTAATACAGTAGACGATAAATATAATGCTTTTCTCAAGATTTTTCTCGTGCTCTTTGAAAGTTGCTTTCCGTTAGAACGTTCAAAACAGGGTACTTGCACAAACAGGCTGCCTGGGTGGCTGACTAGAGGGATAAGAACATCTTGTACAACAACGTGGCAATTATATCAAAACGTTAGAAACAGTCAGAAACTAAATGCAGCAGCCCATTACAAACAGTATTGTAAGGTGCTTAAAATGTTATTAGGAAGGCAAAAAGTATGTGGTATGCAGATATAATAGCTAAGTCTCAGGATAAAATTAAAACCATATGGTCAGTCGCGAAGGAAGTGGCTGGTCTGCAGAGACAGGTCGAGGATATAGAATCAGTGCGTAGTGGGAATGTCCGTGCTACTGATAAGTCGCATATATGTACAGTATTTAATAATCACTTTCTGAATATAGCAGGTGTACTAAATAGAAACCTAGTCCCAACAGGGAATCATATAGCGCTCTTAGAAAAAAGTGTTCCGAGACTATTACCTGAAATGCTCCTCCATGATACTGACAAGAGTGAGATTGATTTAATAATTAAATCACTAAAGACCAAGAACTCTCATGGATATGACGGGGTATCTAGCAGGATACTGAAGTACTGTTCTATGTATGTTAGCCCAGTACTTAGCCATATCTGTAACTTTTCCTTTAGGAGTGGTCGGTTTCCTGACCGATTAAAGTACTCGGTAGTGAAGCCACTTTATAAAAAGGGAGACAGGGATAATGTTGACAATTATAGACCTATTTCTATGCCATCGGTGTTTGCTAAAGTTATCGAGAATGTTGTATATACAAGGTTACTGGAGCATTTAAATTCACATAATTTGCTGTCATACGTTCAGTTTGGTTTTAGAAATGGTTTAACAACTGGGGTTTTCGACGGATTAAATAAAAGGTTGCGAACTCTAGGTGTTTTCCTTGATTTAACGAAGGCTTTTGACTGTGTTGACCACAAAATATTACTGCAGAAGTTGGACCATTATGGAGTAAGCGGAGTAGCTTACATTTGGTTCGCCTCTTACTTTAAGAACAGAAAGCAGAAGGTAATTCTCCGCAGTATTGAGAGTGGTAGTGATGTTCAGTCCCAATGGGTCACTGTTAAGTGGGGCGTTCTCCAAGGGTCGGTGCTGGGGCCACTGCTGTTTCTTATTTATATAAATGATATGCCTTCTAGTATTACAGGTGATTCAAAAATATTTTTGTTTGCTCATGACACCAGCTTGGTAGTGAAGAATCTTGTGTGTAATATTGAAACAGTGTCAAATAATGTACTTCATGAAATAAGTTCGTGGCTTGTGGAAAATAATTTGATGCTAAATCACAGTAAGACACAGTTTTTACAGTTTCTAACTCACAATTCAACAAGAACCGATATTTTGATCAGACAGAATGGGCATATTATAAGTGAGACGGAACAGTTCAAGTTTCTAGGCGTTCTGATAGATAGCAAGCTGTTGTGGAAAGCCCATGTCCAGGATCTTGTTCAGAAACTAAATGCTGCTTTATTTACCATTAGAACAGTATCTGAAATAAGTGACACTTCAGCACGAAAAGTAGTCTACTTCGCATATTTTCATACGCTTATGTCGTATGATATTATTTTTTTGGGTAATTATTCTGATTCAAAAAGTGTATTTTTGGCTCAAAAACGGGCTGTTCGAGCTATAAGTGGTGTAAGTTCGAGAACCTCTTGTCGACCCCTATTCAATAGTCTGGGAATTCTAACATTGCCCTCACAGTATATATTTTCTTTAATGTCGTTTGGTGTTAGCAATATTAGCCTTTTCCCAAGAGTTAGCAGCTTTCACTCAGTTAATACTAGGCAGAAATCCAATCTGCGTGTGGAATGCACTTCCTTGACTCTTGTGCAGAAAGGAGTGCAGTATTCTGCTGCATCCATTTTCAATAAGCTACCACAAGAACTCAAAAATCTTTGCAGTAGCCCAAACTCTTTTAAGTCTAAACTGAAGAGTTTCCTCATGGCTCACTCCTTCTATTCTGTCGAGGAGCTCCTGGAAGAGCTAAAAAATTAAGCAAATTCCAGTGTTACATTGTTGATTTTCTTTATTTAAACTTACGACTTGTCACCTGAATATGTGTCTTTACATTTCATTTTATCTGTTTCTAATATCGTGTTATAATTTCATGTATTGACTCGTTCCATGTCCATGGAGACTTCTCCTTAATTTGATCCCACGGAACAATAAATAAATAAAACAACCACGCGTGTGTGAGAACATAATTGGTCTTGATTCTTGTTTGGTTTTAACATTCAGGACAATGTGTTGTCAGTGCCTGCATTCAATGTAAGAAACAATGCAGCTAGCTTGCTAAAAGAATTCCTGGAACTCTTTTCTGAAGATTTAGGCAAAGCTAACTAATTTTTTTGCTCATATCACGCTGAAAGACAACGCTCAGCCGAAATTTTGCCGGCCCTGAACTGTCCACATTGCATTAAGGGGACAAAGCCGCTGCTGAACTTAACGAATTGCAAGATAACGGAGTTACTGCGCCCGTATCAGCTAGTCAATGGGCAAGTCCACTGCTTTTTCTCCCCAAACCTTCAGGTTGCATTCGCTTCTGTGTTGACTTTAAGTCTACAGTCAACCCACAAACTGTGATTGAAACTTATCCATTGCCACGTCCAGAGGATCTCGTCGACAGTTATGCGCTAGACGATTCTTTTCAAAAACTGATTTGTGCGACGCATATGCTCAAATACCGCTCGATTAGGGATCTCAAAAGGCGTGTGTAATAATAAATGCTCATTTGTGTTCGGCTATACCGCGCGGTCTTGGGCGTATTCTTACGGTCCGCGCGGCTGCCCCCATCGGAGGTTCGAGTCCTCCCTCGGGCATGGGTGTGTATGTCGTCCTTAGCTTAAGTTAGATTAAGTAATGTGTAAGCTTAGGGACCGATGACCTCAATAGTTTGGTTCCATAAGACCTTACCACAATTTCGTTTCACATATTTGCGTTTGCTTTTTGGCAGTTTCTAACGGTATTTGAACAGCTGACTGCACAAGTGCCAAACTATTTGGACGATATTGTCGTAGCAGGTCGTACACCTGAACATACTGCAAATTTACGCCCTTTGTTTCGTGTATTATCTGATGCAGGACTAAAGTGTAGACTGGACAAGTGTGACTTTTTAAACCTGAGTTAGAGTATCTTGGTCATGTCATAAACAGTTAAGGTGTACATCATCTTCAGTCACATGTGTTAGCCACATGTTGCCAGTTCCTCCCAACATCACAGAATTGCAGTCAGTCTTAGGTAAAATGAACTGTTATATCCGGTTCATACCGAATGCTGCACCAATAGCGGCTTCATTGCATCGCTGGCGTCGCAAGAATGTCAAAAACGTTCAAATGTGTGTGAAATCTTAAGGGACAACTGCTAAGGTCATCAGTCCCTAAGCTTACACAATACTTAACCTAAATTATCGTAAGGACAAACACACACACCCATGCCAGAGGGAGGACTCGAACCTCAGCCGGGACCAGCCGCACAGTTCATGACTGCAGCGTCTTAAATCGCTCGGCTAATCGAAAGAATGTCCCCTTTCTTTGAACAGATGAGTGCCAAGTAGCATTTCAGAAACGTAAAGATGCATTACTTAGTGATCGGTGCTTAGTTCACTTTGATCCTGTCAAACCAGTCGTATTGCAAGTTGACGGTCCCCTTACGGAATCGGTGCAGTGCTTCCGCACAGAATTAATGCTAAAGACAGACCTATTGCTTTCGCAGCACAAGTGTTGTCCGAAGCACAGTGTAACTATCCACAAATAGAAAAACAGGCTTTGGCTATTGTGTATGGTGTCACCAAATCCCACCACTATTTGTATGGCAGAAAATTCTACTTAGTAACGGATCACAAACCTCGGCACTCCTTGTTTCATCCTCGAAGCCGGCTCCTGTACGAACTCCCCAAAAATTTCTACGATGGGCTTTGTTGTTGTCTCAATGCCAGAACGAGATTGTGTAGCCGGCCGAAGTGGCCGTGCGGTTAAAGGCGCTGCAGTCTGGAGCCGCAAGACCGCTACGGTCGCAGGTTCGAATCCTGCCTCGGGCATGGATGTTTGTGATGTCCTTAGGTTTAACTAGTTCTAAGTTCTAGGGGACTAATGACCTCAGCAGTTGAGTCCCATAGTGCTCAGAGCCATTTGAACCATTTGAGATTGTGTACCGTCCGACAGCTCCACATGGCTATTGCGGACGCGCTTTCACATCTTCTGATTGGCCCTGACACCGATTTTGACGCTTTTGCTCCAGCAAATGGTATCAACATTGCTTCTCTTAATGTCTTTAATACGATTGCAGGAGAGCTCACACATTAATATGTGGCCTCTGATGAGCGATTCTTCTATAAGAGACAATGACAAGAAAATCAAATGGTACGTACGTCGTAACGAACAGACATACGCCAATTCAGGATTCAGTTTAAGTAAGTGATTCATTCACAAAGCATCTACCTGTTTTATGTTGCCACAAAAATGACTCTACAGTGATGTCAGTGCAGTCTACACTTCAAGCATTGGCCAGATTCTTGAGTAAATGTGGAGGTTTCCACTGAGATCTTTCTCCTGTTCCATAATCAACAACCATTAATGTAATTGTGTTCCAAATGGGATTTCAACCAATTCCATAAACTCTTTGCTAGACGGTGTCTATGAATACTGCATTTTATTTGTGGCTCCTTTAGCGATTTGTTTTATGTTGTTTATATTACCCGGTGCAATATCAACGGTGTTTAATATTTATGTCAATGCCTAGAATATTGGCACTAGAGTATATGTTAACCACTTTTTTTTAACTCTTCGTCTTTTTAACAATATTACTTTTATCGTGTTCTTCTTTTTATTGCTTTTTATTACTGTAACACTTTTTATACTTTATAAGCTTATTACAGTCTTTAACTATTGTATCCCCCTTTTATTTTCGCAGTTTCAATTAATTATTGAAAACTAGTGTATGCTGACATTAGCGACATCTGGTCAACTTACTACACAAACATCTTGTGGCTACTGTACGGCTGCTTGTTTTAAACAGTAGTTTTACTGACAACATGACTCGTGCATGTGATGTGATTTATATGTGTTTGACGACGCTGGTGCTGATTCCACATTTAACAGTTGACTATGCCACTATGGCTGCAGTGCATTAGGACTTTGTTTTTATGAGACGGATATGCCTCTTCACATTTAAAGCGCACAAATGTAAATTTTGTCGGTACTACTTTTCAATATGCTCTATGTATTTTTCTTAAGCTGCATACAGTTTCCGAGTGTATTTATATGTTTCCCATTTTTGCTGCAGATCTGATGATGGTCATTAAATACCGAAACCGGTAATCTGTTAAACAGAAAAGATTGTGACCATAGACGTAAATTAAAAGAAACTTATTGCATATACGGGTAACTGTGTTTTTTCGCGACGATGTCGCAGCTTGTCAATACTGCATTTCTTCATTGTCTTTTACAGTGCAGTAGAGGACATAAATTTGGGTGACCAACCGGCCTGCCGAGCGCTGTTGGCAAGCGGGGTGCACTCACCCGTTGTGAGGCAAACTGAGGAGCTACTTGATTGACAAGCACTGGCTCCTGCCTGGTGAACTGTCAAACCGCCGGTAGAGCGGTGTGCTGACCACATGCTCCTCTGTATCTGCCTCATGTGCCGCCTGTGGGCTGAGGATGACACGGCGGCCGGTCGGTGCCGTTTGGCCTTCATGGCCTGTTCGGGCGGAGTTTATTTTTTTAGAGGACATAAATTAATGGTATAGTTTCATAAGATCTAAGTTCTGGGGCCACATTCCGGGATTTTGTTCTTTTTGAAATTACCATCCACTCCAAATTACAATAATAGCAGTGTACAAGTAACATAAGAGAACTATTTATTGTTATGTCTAAATGCATAATCTTTCAGCGCCCCTCTTACCAGATCATCTGCCAGGATGAAAATAATGTTTGGCGGTATTGTTGTCTGGCCGTGGACGATTGCAGCACATACGACAAGCAAAACTGGCAGCAGGAGACACGACGTGAACCACGCTCTTGCCATGATTGACCGCTTTTGTAGAGTTGGTCAGCTCCTGGTAATGCACTTCCTGCAACAGTGTAACGATGAATGTTACTATGAAAACTTCGTAGTCATTGTATGGTTATTTTATGGGGTGATGGATCTATGGCTCGTTTCAGCTTTGAGACATTAACGTTCTTTGTTAATTACTGGCACAGGCCATTCGCTGGAGTGAACTGCATACACACGTACTAATTGAGAAAATACAGCCTACTGAAGCAAGTGAAATCAATAAAATGTAGAAGTTAGGTGCACTGTCTGTAGGAACGTAATTAAAGTAAATGAATATTGTTCTCAGTTCTGTAAAACCTGAATTGGACCGTTTTTACTTGTAAATTGATGTCAGTAAGCCTGTTCATTATCACTTAACACCTTGCTCTGAAGAGCTTAAATTTCAAGAGAAAGCTTTCTTCCAGACACACACATTTGCAGTGTTCTGTTAACGATAACCTCAAGGTTACACTCCTAGGTGCTGACAAGGTGGCAATCACAATGCAAGATCTGAAATGGCAGGTAGTGATTGTTGACTATGTTGCAGCAACCCAGTTGAGTCGCATTTCCTGGCAGGGATTCAGACTGTTCATGATTGTTTACGTTTTGCTAGTTCACGTGCCTCATAGAAGCAATCGGATGTTATCAACTTTCACTGCACATGAGGAATATTCTGACGTCACATACAAGAACAAATACACTTGCCAGAAAATATTTATTCTAAAAGCGTTCTAGAGCAATGCTTATTTTACCAATACATCACCCAGAATACGCCAAAACTTAGTAACGTCTTTGATCATATGTCCAAGGACGATTATTCATTATTTCTAATATAAATTCTTTGTCTGAAGCTTCATTTTCGCATTTGTTTTGTGCTCTGACAAATGTTGCGCGCTTCTTGAGTTTCACCACAGTCAATAACCAATTATTGATGTATCTTGTGTTTTCTTTTATTTTCTTTGAATTATGGCAGTCTTCTCTCTCATAAAATACACCAGTTCCTCAGAACTGAAAAGCACATGCATCAGTCATAGAAATATTATCCACGCACGTACTAGTAAACAAATTACATATATTCTTTACGTTATTTTCGATCTTACACAAACACTTTGTCCTGAGAAAACTAATAGAACGGTTATAACAGTTGTTGCTGTGTACAGCATGAGCCATAACAAATCCACGCCCTCTTACTGAGTAGAACCCACCGGCACGCACCCCTTGACGTTCCGTAGATTATGGACGATTGTATGTGTGCTGGCAGCTTCATTTCGCGGTCAGTTCTACCAAATAACGACAGGAAAATCGACATAGAAGAAAATGGAAGCGTTTGAGATTTGGTGATATTGCATGTAACTGAAAAATAAGTGGACCGATATAAATTGAGGAAGCTCCCCACGGAATCGGCTAGGAAAGGAAGGGATAGGATCATAGGACATATGTTGAGACATCAGGGAATAACTTCCATGGTTCTAGAGGAAGATTTAAGCAGTAAGAATTGAAGGTCAAAACAGTGAATGAAATATGTACAACAAATAAATGCTGATATTGGATAGTAAGTGGTATCTGAGGTAAAGAGATTGACTTAAGAAGGAAAATTATGGCGGGTTGCATCAGAAGACTGGTGAAGTTTCTTACCAACTCCGCCCCACGGAAAAAAATGCTAGTAGTACCTCAGAATAATTAATGTTCTTCCAGCATATGACGTTCAGACTGCATTGCTTAGTGAAACATACAGTTACGAATGTATCTTTTAGAGATGTACGATTTTTCACATTATCTGAGGAGACATTTTTATTCGACGTCGAGACTGAACGACTTCACTCAATTCCTTACTGCGATTCCTTTCAGGATAATGTCATCTGTATTGGAGGGTGATTCGTTGAAATACGCAATAAATTTATTTCTCGCTGACTAGTCTCTCTTCTTTCTACAGTCTGAGTGCTGGGTTTATCTCTTTGTGGGAGATGTGTTTGTTCTGTAAATACACTAAATGGTTCAAATGGCTCTGAGCACTATGGGACTCAACTGCTGTGGTCATAAGTCCCCTAGAACTTAGAACTACTTAAACCTAACTAACCTAAGGACAGCACACAACACCCAGCCATCACGAGGCAGAGAAAATCCCTGACCCCGCCGGGAATCGAACCCGGGAACCCGGGCGTGGGAAGCGAGAACGCTACCGCACGACCACGAGATGCGGGCTGTAAATACACTCCACAGCTGCTCAAGTGGTACAGACGCGACCGGGTACAGTTGCAACTGCTCTCTCAATCGCACCACTGTCGGGTTCTCTGCCATGTTGTGCGGTACTTACGTTTGACAACTGACTCAAATTTGCTGAGCCTGCACCGAAGGAACACGGTGAGAATTTAGTGTAGGTTAGCTGAAGGTACCCAGTAACGCGGTTGTGTTCGAAATACCCATTTTTCTTCGCTGTTCTCTGAGTGTTGAGAGATTATTTATTTGAGACAAGTTTCAGAATACACTACCAAATCAATCTCGCTAACACAACGATTATTCGACCAATGTTTGTAGTCAACTTTTCGAACGCTCGTTAGTGTGGTGTTGAACCACGTGGAGATATTCAGTTGGTGTCCCGACGAGGTACGAAATTTTAGTGACCAATATCTGGCCTCAAAAGTTTTGACGGAATGTGGCTCACGATTAATAACATCCACACTGTACGCTAGGATCTTGATTAGGTCTCAGACGTGTCCGGCCATAGAGTGACGATGTGGAAAGTTGTTGATGACGCCTTCCATTGATCGAATCCAGTCAGTAGGCGGCTCCTCTAACCATGCATAAAATGTGAAAGACTTTTAAACCTTTGAAACGTTTTCCAGAATGCAATTTCGTTCTGCGGTGGACTGTGCGCTAATTTAAACCTTCCTGGTGGATTAAGACTGTGTCCCGGACAAGGACTCGAAACTGTGATCGATCCCTTACGCAGGCTACTCACGCACAATTTACAGTCTCCTCTCACAGTTTTATCTCCTCCAGTACCTCATCTCCTATACAAAGTTCACACGTCTGCCACCCACTTTTAATATCCCTGCAAGTTTCTTTCAAACTGTAATTTTGAACACGGACATGTATAACTGAAAGCACAAATCACAGTGGCATACATTTCCTATCCATATGATTTCCTTTGCAATGGTGTGCATCCCTCGTAATTTTACTAGTGAACCGCAGTCTGACTTTTGTTTCCTCACTATGATATATAAAAGACCGTTCCAGTTACAATAGTTTTCTACTTACCGCTGTGAATATTTCAGTCTTGCCCCTCATT
This sequence comes from Schistocerca nitens, assembly GCF_023898315.1. Lineage (NCBI taxonomy): Eukaryota > Metazoa > Arthropoda > Insecta > Orthoptera > Acrididae > Schistocerca > Schistocerca nitens. The sequence goes on from NC_064617.1 coordinate 63,332,212, forward strand.
CCAGCCGTTTTTATTAGTAAATTAATAAACTATTGTCCGCCCACGGTAGCTAAGTTGTCAGCGCGACAGACTGTCAATCCTAAGGGCCCGGGTTCGATTTCCGGCTGGCTCGGAGATTTTCTCTGCTCAGGGACTGGGTGTAATGTTGTCCTAATCATCATCATTTCATCCCCATCGTCGCGCAAGTCGCCGAAGTGGCGTCAAATTGAAAGACCTGCACCAGGCGAACGGTCTACCAGACGGGATGCCCTAGTCACACGACATTATTATTATTTTAATAAACTATTTATTTATTTTGGCACTGTCTCAGACTCTTATAGAAACGATAGGATAATTGGAAGTGAAGATTCATTATTCCTTGAAGTAGACAAGAAATTAAATTCACCGTTGTAGAAACTGACTTACGTGTGAGACTGTCTAGGGAACCAATCATAAGGGTTGGTGTAAACAACCTACGGACGCAACACAGATGTAATCGAAAACTTTAAGGAATTCTTCAGATCACTGATACATATGTTTCCCATGTATGCCGCCGTCAGTGGAAACGACTTAAATCATCCAACATTCGACTGCGACAGTTTCAATTTTGAGTGTGAGGAAGCAATAAAAACAGCTGAATAAAATCTTCTTCTAGCCCTGTCAGTTGTTTACACCGCCACAACGTTTTTTATAAATGATTCCACGTCTCACAGATTCATTTTAACATATTAGCACTCAATGTTCTTGGAGGTTAGACGGATATTTAAGATGGATAACATCTGGTGATAAACTCGGGATATTTGAAATAAATTACTACTTTGATTAATGTTGAAACTGAGGCGATGGACTATACCTACAAAGAACATATAATTGTCAGTGAGATGTTCCGACCGAAATAAAGTAAAAACTGTACTGCAGCTTGAAGTTCCAATTCCCAAAAGATAACAAATGCATTTAAGTATAATTCATTACTGGCCATTAAATTTGCTATACCACGAAGGTGACGTGCTACAGACGCGAAATTTAACCGACAGGAAGAAGAAGCTGTGATATGCAAATGACTAGCTTTTCAGGGCATTCACACAGGGTTGGCGCCGGTGGCGACACCTAGGACGTGCTGACATGAGGAACGTTTCCAGCCGATTTCTCATACACAAACAGCAGTTGACCGGCGTTGCTTGGTGAAACGTTGTAGTGATGCCTCGTGTAAGGAGAAGAAATGCGTACCATCACGTTTTCGACTTTGATAAAGGTCGGATTGTAGCCTATCGCGATTGCGGTTTATCTTATCGCGACATTGCTACTCGCGTTGCTCGAGATCCAATGACTGTTAGCATAATATGGAATCGGTGGGTTCAGGAGGGTAATACGGAACGCCGTGCTAGATCCCAACGGACTCGTATCACTAGCAGTCGAGATGACGGGCATCTTATCCGCATGGCTGTAACGGTTCGTGCAGCCACGTCTCGATCCCTGAGTCAACAGATGGGGACGTTTGCAAGACAAGAACCATCTGCAGGAACAGTTCGACGACGTTTGCAGCAGCATGGACTATCAGCTCTGAGACCATGGCTGCGGTTACCCTTGACGCTGCATCACAGACAGGGGCGGCTGTGATGCTGTACTCAACGACGAACCTGGGTGCACCAATGGCAAAACGTCATTTTTTCGGATGAATCCAGGTTCTGTGTACATCACCATGATGGTCGATCCGTGTTTTGGGATATCGCGGTGAACGCACATTGGAAGCGTGTATTCGTCATAGCCATACTGGCGTATCACGTGACGTGATGGTATGGGGTGACATTGGTTACACGTCTCGGTCACCTCTTGCTCGCATTGACGGCACTTTGAAAAGTGGACGTTACATTTCAGATGTGTTACGACCCGTGGCTCTACATTCGATCCTTGCGAAACCCTACATTTCAGAAAGATAATGCACGACTGCATGTTGCAGGTCGTAGACGCCATCCAGGCTCTGACTGACTCAATGCCCAGGCGTATCAAGGCCGTTATTGCGGCCAGAGATGGTTGTTCTGGGTACTGATTTCTCAGGATCTATGCACATATATTGCGTGAAAACGTTATCACATGTCAGTTCTGGTATATTTGTCCAATGAATACCCGTTTATCATCTGCATTTCTTCTTGGTGTAGCAATTTGAATGGCCAGTAGTGTATATGTAAAAATCCATACCTTTTCCGTTGTTTCAAGACAATAAGAAACTATCAGCATGACCAAAATAGTTTAGAATGTCATTTACATTAATTGAAATACTTACAACACTGTAACGGTTTCTGCAATATACGAGGGCCGTTCAGAAAGTAACCTCCGGTTGATTTAAAAAAATACACCAAGTTAAATGAAAATATTTTAATATATACATCTTACAACTACATTTTTGCACTATTTTTCTACCTAGTCTCCATAGCGATTGAGGCACTTATCGTATCTCTTCACAAGCTTTGAAATTCCTTCTGCATAAAAATCACCCGCTTGTGCCTGGAGCCAGCCTGTGACCGCATCTTTGAGCTCTTCGTCGTCATCAAACCGCTGTGACCCGAGCCATTTCTTCAAATGCATGAAGAGGTGATAATCACTTGGCGCCAGGTCTGGGCTGTAAGGTGGATGGTTGATAACGTCCCACTTGAAGGACTCAAGAAGGGCCGTTGTTCTGCGAGCAGAGTGAGGACTGGCGTTATCATGCAAAAAAACGATACTGGAAGTCGGCATACCACGGCGTTTGTTCTGTATAGCCCGTCGTAACTTTTTTATTGTTTCACAGTACACGTCTTGATTAATGGTCGTACCACGTTCCATGAATTCAACCAAAAACACCCCTTTGGCATCCCAAAACACCGTTGCCATCAGTTTTCTGGCAGAAAAATCCTGCGAGGCTTTTCTTGGTTTGGTAGGCGAATTTGAATGTGCCCACATCTTTGATTGTTCTTTTGTCTCAGGGTTCACGTACTTAATCCAGGTTTCGTCACCGGTCGCGATTCTGTTTAACAATGGTTCTCCTTCGTCCTCATAACGTGACAGAAAGTCAAATGCAGAGGCCATTCTTTGAGTTTTGTGGTGGTCGGTAAGAATTTTGGGCACCCATCGTGCACAGAACTTACGGTAACCCAATCTTGCTGTCACTGTCTCGTACAAGAGAGTCTTAGAAATCTGTGGAAAACCAGTAGACAACTCCGACATTGAGAAACGTCGATTTTCACGAACTTTTGCGTCAACTGTCTGAACGAGTTCGTCAGTCACCAATGATGGTCTACCACTCCTCTCTTCATCATGAACGTTTTCTCGTCCACTTTTAAATAAACGTACCCATTCACGGACAACTCCTTCACTCATAACTCTTGGTCTGTACACGGCACAAAGCTCACGATGAATAGCTGCTGCAGAATATCCTTTGGCTGTAAAAAACCTTATGACAGCACGCACTTCACATTTGGCGGGGTTTTCTATTGCAGCACACATTTCAAACTGCCACAAAAGAACTAAACTAGCGCAGGTACGACGTTCACTCGACCACAGCTTGATGCCGACTGACCTGTTGAGTGCGTGAACGCACAGATGGCGTCGCTACTCCCCCCACAACCCGCACTGTGACCAATCGGAGGTTACTTTCTGAACCGCCCTCGTACAATGAGGTGGCAAAAGTACCTGACGTCTTTTGCCCAGAGTAGTGCAGCAACTCGACGTGGCATCGACTCAACAGGTCATTCCAGAAACTCGACGTTGCATGCACTCAACAAGTCGCTGTAAGCCACTGCAAAAATATTGAACCATGCCACTGCCTCTATACCCTTTCATAGCGGCCAAAGTTTTGCCGGTGCAAGGTGTTGTTCAGGAGCTGATCACTCCACTGCGCTCCATTAATTTACGATGGGATTCATATCGGACCATCGGCGTACCCATATCATTCACTTAAACTGTTCGGAGCATTCTTCAATCAAACCACAAACAACAGTGGAGCGGTGATATAACATCATTGTTTGGGAATATGAAGTCGATGAATGACTGCAAATGATATCGAAGGAGCCGAACGTATCTACACTCCTGGAAATGGAAAAAAGAACACATTGACACCGGTGTGTCAGACCCACCATACTTGCTCCGGACACTGCGAGAGGGCTGTACAAGCAATGATCACACGCACGGCACAGCGGACACACCAGGAACCGCGGTGTTGGCCGTCGAATGGCGCTAGCTGCGCAGCATTTGTGCACCGCCGCCGTCAGTGTCAGCCAGTTTGCCGTGGCATACGGAGCTCCATCGCAGTCTTTAACACAGGTAGCATGCCGCGACAGCGTGGACGTGAACCGTATGTGCAGTTGACGGACTTTGAGCGAGGGCGTATAATGGGCATGCGGGAGGCCGGGTGGACGTACCGCCGAATTGCTCAACAAGTGGGGCGTGAGGTCTCCACAGTACATCGATGTTGTCGCCAGTGGTCGGCGGAAGGTGCACGTGCCCGTCGACCTGGGACCGGACCGCAGCGACGCACGGATGCACGCCAAGACCGTAGGATCCTACGCAGTGCCGTAGGGGACCGCACCGCCACTTCCCAGCAAATTAGGGACACTGTTGCTCCTGGGGTATCGGCGAGGACCATTCGCAACCGTCTCCATGAAGCTGGGCTACGGTCCCGCACACCGTTAGGCCGTCTTCCGCTCACGCCCCAACATCGTGCAGCCCGCCTCCAGTGGTGTCGCGACAGGCGTGAATGGAGGGACGAATGGAGACGTGTCGTCTTCAGCGATGAGAGTCGCTTCTGCCTTGGTGCCAATGATGGTCGTATGCGTGTTTGGCGCCGTGCAGGTGAGCGCCACAATCAGGACTGCATACGACCGAGGCACACAGGACCAACACTCGGCATCACGGTGTGGGGAGTGATCTCCTACACTGGCCGTACACCACTGGTGATCGTCGAGGGGACACTGAATAGTGCACGGTACATCCAAACCGTCATCGAACCCATCGTTCTACCATTCCTAGACCGGCAAGGGAACTTGCTGTTCCAACAGGACAATGCACGTCCGCATGTATCCCGTGCCACCCAACGTGCTCTAGAAGGTGTAAGTCAACTACCCAGGCCGAGAGATCTCCGGATCGGTCCCCCATTGAGCATGTTTGGGACTGGATGAAGCGTCGTCTCACGCGGTCTGCACGTCCAGCACGAACGCTGGTCCAATTGAGGCGCCAGGTGGAAATGGCATGGCAAGCCGTTCCACAGGACTACATCCAGCATCTCTACGATCGTCTCCATGGGAGAATAGCAGCCTGCATTGCTGCGAAAGGTGGATATACACTGTACTAGTGCCGACATTGTGCATGCTCTGATGCCTGTGTCTATGTGCCTGTGGTTCTGTCAGTGTGATCATGTGATGTATCTGACCCCAGGAATGTGTCAATAAAGTTTCCCCTTCCTGGGACAATGGATTCACGGTGTTCTTATTTCAATTTCCAGGAGTGTATTTCCAGTCAATGATCGGTTCAGTTGGAAGAAAGGACCAGCCCACTCAATGTAAACACAGCTCACATCATTATGGAGCCACCACCAGCCTGCACAGTGCTTTGTTCACAACTTGGGTCCATGGCCTCGTGGGGTCTGCGCCAAATACGAGCCGTATCATCAGCTGTTACCAACAGAAATCGGGGTTTTCCAGTCTTCTGGGGTCCAATCTATATGGTCAGGAGGAAAGGCGAGGCGCTGCATGCGATGTCGTGCTATCAGCAAAGGCTCTCGCTTCGGTCGTCTGCTTCCGAGGCCCATTAACGCCAAATTTCGCCGCAATGTCCAACCGTATACTTTCGTCGTACGTCCTACATTCATTTATGCTGTTGTTTCACGCAGTGTTGCTTATCTGCTAGCACTGACGACTCCAAGCTATCACCGCTGATCTAGGTCGTGAAGTGAAGGCCATCGGCAACTGCATTGTCCGTCGTAAGTGGTATTGCTTGAAACTGGGTATTCTCGGTACACTCTTGACAATAGGGATCTCGGAATACTGAATTCCGTAACGATTTCCGAAACGGAATGCATCATGCATCCGGCCCCAACTACCACTACGCGATCAAAGTCTGTTAGTTTGCGTCGTGCTGCCATAATCATGTGGAAAATATTTTCACATGGATCAGCTGAGTACAAATCACAACCCCGCTCATCCTCTGCCCTTTTATGCTTCGTGTAAGCGATTCTACCGCCATTTGTATATGTGCATATCGCTATCCCATGACATTTCTCACCTGAGTGTTTGTATGATATATGTACTCATAACGGTATTTCAAGTGATACTGGAATCCGTTCTCTGCTACATGAAAGTTCGTAGCTTATCTACAACGATTAGCAACACTGGTTCTCGTCTTTTATTACCCTCCTCAGTCAGCATCTTGCCATGTGTAATCTCCTGAGAACACTATTTCTCTCGATACACTTTTCCACGCCGACTGTATGCGACGTGTAAGCTCCAGGCAGTAGAGCCCCTACAGTCCGCCTAAAGACGGATGTAGCTTTTAAGAGCTCTTGGTAAGTCGATCCACTTGCAACCGAGGCCTACGAGAAAGACTGGCCGCGGCGCGTACTTCTCGAAGGTAGGCCTGAGTTCGCTCGCTCGCTCAACTCAGCAGACTGCGTTTCTACAACTATTAACGCGTAACTATGTGCTATATACAAACAAGAAATGCATTTTCTACTGGAATCTGCTATTATGGAGTCTTACTTTAATTACTCCTGCAATGATCGTCAGTCCCATAGTCCTACTAATAATTTGTTATGGCTGTACTGGAGTACAATAAAACTAAAATCTAGCCAAAATGATTATCAGTTGCGAAAGGCAACACCTGTTGTAGGAAATGAGGACTATTAAACAGAAGAGACCAAATGTTATAAACAAGCCGTTATAATATATAGATGGAGTACTGATCATAATTTTGTTGTAGTTCTGTTAATCAGTAAGACTTCATAATAGTAGATTCTAGTACAAGACGCAATTCTCGTTAGTGCGTACACACCAAGCTGCTAGTTAACGGGCTTAGAAACGCAATTTGTTTGCTTAGCTCAGCTGATCGAGCGGGTTCAGCCCTACCTTCGTGACGCACGCGCCGCGGCCTGTCTTTCTCGTAGGCCTCGATTTGGATCAGAGTAACGAGTAGTTAGCAGCCTAACAAACTGCACACAGTTGCAAAAGTCACAGCACACAAAGTACAGGGTGTTTCAAAATGAATATACCTGTTTTAATACGTTGTTGGATTTACAGTCATGCTCACAAATTAAGGATAATGCTGATACATGGTGGAACAACGCTCTGGTGGGCGTTCTGCGGGTTTAAATCACCTCGGGGTACGACCATGCGGAGCATTTGACCTGCGGTCGTCGCACGGTGGCGCTGGCAGCAGTCCATATATGCAGAGGTGTGCTGGTGCATGTCAGAGTACGGTGCAGCGAGTAAGTGTGCAGACGTTTCCAGACGTGATAATGGTGACCGTGTGTTGAAAATGGCTAAAAGCACACATATTGGTGACGTTTAGAATACTAGGGCTGGTCAAACACAGCAGGTCGTAGCACGGGCCCTCAGTGTGCCACAAAGTGTGATCTTAAGATTATGGCAACGATTCCAGCAGATAGGAAACGTGTTCAGGGGCTGCAGTACGGGACTTGCACAGTGTACAACACCACAATAAACCGATATCTCACCATCAGTGCCGGCAGACGGCCACAGAGTACTGCTGGTAGCCTTGCTCGGGACCTTACCGCAGCCACTGGAACAGTTGTCTCCAGACACACAGTCTACAGAGGACTGAACAGACATGGTTTATTAGCCTGGAGACCTGCAAGGTGCATTCCACTGACCCCTGATGACAGGAGAGCCTGTACAGCCTGATGTCAAGAACACAGTACATGGTCATTGGAACAGTGGACCCAGGTTATGTTCATGGGCGAGTCGAGGTATAGTTTGAACAGTGATTCTCGCTGGGTTTTCATTGGCGTGAACCAGGAACCAGATACCAAACCCTTAATGTCCTTGAAAGGGGCCTGTATGGAGGTCGTGGTTTGATGGTGTGGGGTGGTTCAAATGGCTCTGAGCACTATGGGACTTAACATCTCGGTCATCAGTCCCCTAGAACTTAGATCTACTTAAACCTAACTAACCTAAGGACATCACACACATCCATGCCCGAGGCAGGATTCGAACCTGCGACCGTTGCGGTCGCGCGGTTCCGAACTAAAGCGCCTAGAACCGCTCGGCCACTCCGGCTGTGGGGTGGGATTATGACTGGTGCACGTACACGCCTGCATGTCTTTGACAGAGGAACTGTAACAGGTCAGGTGTATCGAGATATCATTTTGCACCTGTATGCCCGTTTTTGCAGGGTTGCACTGGGTCCCACCTTCCTCCTGAGGGATGAAAACGCACGGCCCCACCGAGCTGCCATCATGGAGGAGTACCTTGAAACAGAAGATATCAGGCGAATGTAGTGGCCCGCCTGTTCTCCAGACTTAAAACCCATTGAGGTCTTCAAACCTCCAAGACACTTCAGGAGCTCCGACAGGTACTGGTGCAAGGATGGAAGGCTGTACCCCAGCAGCTGCTCGACCACCTGATTCAGAGTATACCAACCAGTTGTGCATGGTGATCGTATCCCATATTAATGTCGGCGTTGATTGTTGTAGCACATGTGTTTCGGGACGGTTTTCTCAACTTACTACCAACACCATGGCCTTACTTATCTGTGTCGCGTGTTTCCCCTGTGTGCCTATGCTATTAGCGCCAGTTTTGTGTAATGCCACGTTGTGTGGCACAACATGCAATTACTATCCTTAATTTATGAGTATGAGTGTATTTCATTCAACTTAAAATTACAAATAGTACATCAAATGAAAGAGTAGCTCAAGTATTTTTATTTGTAAACCTGTCACAAACTCCAAACCCTACAGGTTGCGGTCTACTTTCCAACTCTGCATACAAAATGTTGCTGCATGACCATGAAACTTTTCTGGATCGTGATGTCTTCAATGATGACTCGACATTTCATGAAAGTGGATATCTGAACACACATAATGTGTATGTCTCTATGTCTGGGGTCACAAAATCCCCTCGAGATGGCACAGTTGAAACGAGACTTGCCTAAATTAAATGTTCTTTGTGCCATATTAGAGCGGAAAGTTTAAGATCCTTTCTTTTTCTGTGCAGCAATTGTAGCTGGTGCTTCGTATCTTGATGCGTTACAACTATGGCTCTTTCTTTATACTGGAAGAAGCTGAACCACAGAACTTTATTTGGCCGGCAGATGTTGTGCCGTCTCTGGCATGACACACTACACGATTTGTTAAGCGACGTTGGTTTCAAGGGGCGGGATGACAGAGTTTGTAACGCATGGCCGCCACCGTCACCTGATCTGATGCCAAGCGATTTTTACCTTTGTAATTCATAAAGGATAGTGTGTACCTGCCTGCGCTACAGGCTGAAGTACCTGACTTCAGAAACAGGATTGAAACAGTTGTCGCAGCAATGACCTCAGACACATCCATCAAAGTTTTGGAAGAATTCGCCTATCAGCTCGATGTGTGCTGTGTGACGAATAATGCTCACATTGTTTGTAAGGAAAACTGTTTCAGTTGTTCTTTTATTTAATGTATTTTTATAATAATGTAATCTAAATGCAGTAAATTCTATGAAGCCTTCAAACCGCTATGTTCATTTTGGAACAAACTGTATATTGCGAACCGTAATATAAAACGCGTTTTTGTAGTACTGATTAACGTTTATAGTTATTTCACGAAAGGGAGATGATCAACATTATTAAGTTACGCTACGAATGAAGTAAGAGGTCATTTGGACTTCTGAAGTTACTAATTTAACTGCATACTACATAATACTAAGCTGTTACACACTATTGCTGTTGTGCACAGTTTGCATCTCTGTTTGTATTCACTTTATTCGTGAACAATATTTGTCAAATTGAAGAATTTAGATTCCTAGAAATGTACTAAAAGAGGACTAAAATTGAGTCGTGCTTTTACTACAAAATGATGAAGAGAGATAATTAGAACCTGCTCCATTACTCACAGTAACTATAGACCAATAACTTTAAAGGAATTATAGATTTAAGAAGTCGCAAGCAGAGTGAGTGGGCCAAGAAAAGAAAATGTGTTTGTCCAACTAGCTCTTGTCGATATGTAGAAAACTAATGGTCAAATCAAGAACGGTGCAAGTGCCAAACAATGGTAATACACTAGAATGGAAATATGCCGAAGACATTAAGATACACACAGTATCGATAAACTCACCTTCTTCTTGAACTCACAAAAAATAACTTTCGTGTTAAGTACTCCGATGTTCACTGAACCACCTGCCGACAATTTTATAACAAGAGAGATGAAACTGAAAAATAATTTGCACCAATGGAAAGCTATGAGCTCATATTAGCTCAAATGATAGCAGATAAGAGATAATATAAATGAAATGTCGAGACAAGTGTCTAAAGAAATCTGTAGACCCACTGATTATACGAAGAAGTTTTTAAGTTGCCTTGAGCAAGAGATAAGAAACAAATTACACTCATCAAAAATGTTAATCATATTTCCAAATTACCGATTAATAGTTCCTATGGACGTTCCTGCTGTGTTTATACAGGAAGGTGGCTGTGTACATAATGCGAACTCGTTGCCAGTCTGCTCCATCCGGGGCCGTGCAATTGCGGCTTGTAAACATATGCAGTACACCAGAGCTGAGTACTTATGAATGCAAAGTCGTCCGTGTGCCTCGCAATGCAGCACAATTCCTCGGAACAGGATCTCCATAGCAGATTGTATCAAAATCATCACAATGATGGCACAAAACATGAGACAAGATGAAGTTGCGAAAATTGTTCACGTTAATCAAAGTGTTGTCTCCAAACGGTGGAAAACGTTCCAGGAAGCCCATAAATAGCGTATCGATATTGTGAAGGACGTCCACGCAACACTACAGCAGCTGAAGACCGGTATGTAAAGATGTCTGCACAGAGACACCCTTCAAAGACAGCGAGAAGCCATAGGCGTTACCGTAAGTAACAGATGCAGAAGTATGAAACAGAAATTTGGTTGCAATAATTACACGTCTGCTGTCTGAAACTAACACACGATGTTTTATTCAAAATAGTCTCCATTGCTGTTTATACATTTCTCCTATCTCTCCGGAAAGCTATGAACGCCACGCCAAAAAACAGTTCTTCTTATGAAGCGAACCAGTCAGCGAGCCATTTTCGTACATTTTCATACGGAGCGTGTCCCATTGATGCAAATAGATGATAATTGGACGGAGCCAAGCATCCGACTTCAAGGCCAACAGAAGGACATCATAGACTACGGAGAGCCTGTGGGACAGGTGGAGCCAGAGGCTGAAGTCAGTCCGCATCCGACAGCTAATATAGGAGTGCCCATTGTGGACCACTTAGAGAACCTGCCGCAAGAGAGGGTCTCGGTGTGTAGCCGTGGCAAAGTGAGCAGCTATAAGACGCAGACCATCCATCGCATCCCGGCGGGCGGAATCAGTGTGAAAGCAGAGGACCTCCTGTTGGTGAAACGCAGGATTTGGGGCTGCTGGAAGACGTGACAAAGCGTCCGCATTGGCATGGTGGGTGGTGGGCTTATACCGGATGGTGTAATTCCACAAAAATAGCACCCAGCGTTGGAGACACTGAGCTGTCCACTCTGGAAGGTGAGAGTAGGGCCCGAAAACCGTAACTAAGGGTTTGTGGTCCATGAGGAGGGTGAACTTGGCCCCAAGGACTTAGATGTGAAATTTTGGATGGCGAACACTAACACCAGGGCCTCCTTTTCAATCTGGGAGTAGGTCCATTGTGTTGTGACTTGGCAAGACAGCCAAGCCACTATGAGAGGAAGCCGAAAGGCACGCGTTTAAGCTCACGCAGGCTGGCGTGAGGTCTGGAACAGTTAAAGGAGTTGAGTCTAGTAAAAAAAGTACGTAGCTTCTGGAATACTTTAATCCATAATTGGTGAACATCGGTCTGACGGTACATGCATCACAAGATAAATAGCAAATGATAATGGCGCCTTGCTGGGTCGTAGCAATTGACGTAGCTGAAGGCTATGCTAACTATCGTCTCAGCAAATGAGAGCGTAATTTGTCAGTGAACCATCGCTAGCAAAGTCGGCTGTACAACTGGGGCGAGTGCTAGGAAGCCTCTCTAGACCTGCCGTGTGGCGGCGCTCGGTCTGCAATCACTGACAGTTGCGACACGCGGGTCCGACGTATACTAGCGGACCGCGGCCGATTTAAAGGCTACCACCTAGCAAGTGTGGTGTCTGGCGGTGACACCACACATTGTGCGGTGGCTTATGTATTAGATGCATAGGCGATGAGCTGTTCGGAGCCATCGGTATTCTGTTGCGCGAGGACTGCCCCAATGCTGTATGCCGACGCATCAGGCGCCGCAACCAAGGAGCGGTCTGGAGAGAAAGGAGTAAGGCCAGGGGCAGACTACAACATCGTCTTTAAATGGAGAAAAGCATGTTCACACGCAGAAGTCCTATCAAAATTCACTTCTTTGTGACACATGTGATTGAGGAGTTCAGTAATGTAGGCAGCTTAGGGTACGAACTTTAAGTAATAAGTAACATTGCCCAAAAGCACCTGGAGTTCAGGTAAGTGGCCGGCCGGTGTGGCCGTGCGGTTCTAGGCGCTTCAGTCTGGAACCGCTTGACCGCTACGGTCGCTCGTTCGAAGCCTGCCTCGGGCATGGATGTGTGTGATGTCCTTACGATAGTTAGGTTCAAGTAGTTCTAAGTTCTAGGGGACTGATGACCGCAGATGTTAAGTCCCATAGTGCTCAGAGCCATTTGAACCATTTTTTTTTTTTTTGGTTCAGGTAAGTCCTTGGGATGAGGAAGGGCCTCAATGCCCGCGACACTGCGGCCCGAAGGGCGAATGCCACCTTTGCTAGGCCAGAGGCCCAAGTATACCACTTCTGGTTGAAAAAGAAAAAAAAAGCACTTGTCCAGTCGACAGCGCTAACCTGCAGATTGCAGAGCGTGAGATAAGGCGCTGAGGTTGTGCAAATGTTCCTGGTGGGAACGACCAGTGACAAAGATTCATCAAGATAATTCATGCAGGCTGGAATAGGCTGCTTAACCTGCTCCAGGAGCCGCTGGAAAATTGCCAGCGCCGAAGAGACACCAAATGGAAGCGGTTGTACTTGTATAATCAGAAAGGTGTGATGATAACCATGATGTTCTGGGAATAGGCATCCAAGGGTAACTGGTGGTATGTCTTAGCCAAGTCGATCTTAGAAAAGTACTCGCCCCCCGCAAGCTTGGCGAGAAGGTCTTCCTGTCAGGGAATGTGTAGCTAAGGACAGTAGCGCCGAGGTCCCCACACAGCCAATGTGACCCATTGGGTTTCTGTAGGACCACTAATCGTGTCGCCCAAGCACTGTATGTCACAGGCTCTAGAACGCCAGTAGACTGGAGCCTGGAGCCGATCAAGTTGCTGTTTGACTGCCGGCCAGGGTAAGGCCACTGGAATGGGTCTGGCCCAGGAAAAGTGAGGCTGCGCATCCGGCCAAAGTGTGATGTGCATCTGAAAACGTGAAACACACTCGGGATGCAAAAGCCAAGCACAGGTCGTCCAAGTCCTGAGAAGGAACAGCCATGGAAACGACCTTAACTTCATCGGAAATGGAAAAGCCAATCAGTTGAAACGCATCCAGACCAAAAATATTCGAAGCCGATGGATGGTCGACGACAAATAGGGTAAGAAGCCGGGGAACATGTTTGTACGTCGCCTAGTCGACGAACTGCCCACGAAGGGGAATGGAACCGTCGCTGTAGGCGACCAAACGCCGAGAGAGAGGTGACAACGCAGTGGAGACAAGGCGGGTATATGTCGCAATATTAATCAGGGGGGCCCCAGTGCAGTGTAGTGTAGCATCGGCTGTCAGCTACTGGACTCACAGCAGAGGTTGCATATGATGACCATAGCCGCATTAGTCTCTTAGAGATAAGTCGGTATGGAGTCTGTAGTTTTCGATCACAATGCATTTTCTGTGTCGCATCGTGTATGTGCGGGTATGGGGATTACAGCAAGCGGTCAGTGGTGCTTCGGATACAAGCTATTGGACCCCCAGGACTGACTGCTAGCAATGACCGGACACACGCAAGTATTGTACATGTCCACTAGCAGAATGTCTCTGAAAATATCCTTCATGCCTATGCAATAGCACAGCATCTGTCTAATTGCGTGATAACTCGTGCTGCAGTGCTAGTATCTTGTAGAGAAGTCGAAATGCACCCTGTAGTTCTCACTCGCGATGCTATCTCTGTGTTTCATCGTGAATGTGAAGGTGCAAGAGTTACACTAAACCGGCAGTGGTGCATCAGATAAAGCCTAATGGACTCCCAGCAGGGAATCCATATGGTGAGCGGTCGTAACTATGGCCGTGTCAAAAGAGAGCGGCAAGTTTCTCTGCCTGAAAGCTCATATAGTCAAAAACAGTCAAAACTTGCTTCTTCTGCCTCTGAGTAAATTGTGATATTTAGAAGGTGCTTTCTGATTATAATTTTAAATCTGTTTCTTTAAAAAAATACTTTTAGGCACTATTAAAGTGAATAAAATTCACATTTGTTAAAGGGAATTTGGTTATGATTTCATCAGTTACTCCCTGGCAACTACTTCCATGCTTACATAGTGTGATTAAATGTGTTAATGTTCTTGATGAATCGCTTGTAAATAAAATACATTCTTAAGAATATTGTTAGAAAATAAATCACGGTTCACACATCGTCAATGTCAGCGTTCGAGGTATACACTAAATGGGTAGTTATGCACTGGATACCATCTACTGGACTCTCAGGACAGGTTTCATCTGGTGACCATAGCTGCATTAGTGTTGTGGAGAATAGTCGGTATGGAACCTGAAGAATATAATCCCGAGGCAATTTCTGTGTCGCGTGTTCAATGTGAGGGTGGGAGGGTTACAGTAATCTGCCCGTGACCCATCGGACACAAGCTACTGGACTCTAGTATTCAACAGCAACGAATTTCTGTGTCCCATCGACAATGTGAGGTCGCGATAGTGACAGTAAACATACAGTGGTGCATCGGACATCAGCTAGTAGACTCACTGCAGAGGTTCCATGTGGTAACCATAGCCGCATTAGTCTTTTGGGAAGAAGTCGGAATGGAGCCTGCAGTTTTCAATCACAATGCCTTTTCTGTGTGGCTCCGTATATGTGATGGTATGGGGGCTACAGTAAATGGGCAGTAGTGCATCGGATGCAAGCTACTGGACTCCCAGGATTCCAAGGGGTGACCAGAGCCGCGCCAGTATCGTAGATGTAGACGAGTAGAATGACCCCAACAATGACCACGACGCTAATGCTATAGCCTAGAATCCGCCCAATGCCGAGACAACTCTTCAGGGCTTCATTAGTCTCTTGGAAAGAACTCGGAATGTAACCTGTAGTATACAAACGCGACGCAATTTGTGTGTCGCATCGTCAATGTGAGGGTGCGAGTACTACAGTAACTGGCTGTGGTGCATCGTGTATAAGCTACTGGACATCCAGGAGAGATTCCATATGGTGACTGTAGTTGTGTTAGTTTTTTGGAGAGAAGTCAATTTAGAGATTGTCGTTTTAAATCTCGATGCAATTTATTTTTTTCATCATCAATGTGTGGGTGAGAGGGCTCCAGTTCAAGGGCAGTGGTGCTTTTGCTTTGGATACAAGCTACTGGCTTCCCAGGAGAGGTTCCATGCGTTGACCTTAGCCGCGTTATTCTCTTGGTCGGCATGGAAACTGTAGTATTTAAGCGCAATGGAATTTCCGTATTGCATCACAATTTAATTAAGTGAGACTTACAGTAACCAGGCAGTATTGCATCGGATACAATCTTCTGGATTGCAAAGTAGGGGTTCCATGATGTGAACGGGCAGTGGTACATCTGATGCAGCCTATGGGACTAAGAGGAAAGGTTCTACGAGGTTGCCACAGACGCATTGGTCTCTTGGACAAACGTCGGCATGGAGCCTGTAGTAATCAATTGCGATGCAATTTCTGTGTTGCTTCACCTTGTGAGGGTCCAAGGGTTACAATTTCCGTATTTCATCACAATTTAATAAAGCTAGGGTGACAGTAACCAGGCAATGGTGCATTGGATACAACCTTCTGGACTGCAAGTAGGGGTAACATGTGGTGACCAAATCCGTGATAGTCTCTTGGAGAAATGTCAGCATGGAGGTTGTAGAATTCAGTCGCGACCCAATAAGTGTTTTGCATTGACAATGTGACGGTTTGAGGGTTATAGTAAATGGGCAGTGATACGTCAGGTATAAGATACGGGACTCCCAGGAGCAGATCCACTCGGGGACTGTAGCCACGTTAGCCTCTTGGACGGAAGTCGGCATGGAGCCTATAGTGTTCAATCGCAATATAATTTACTTATTGCATCACAATGCGAGGCTCCGGGTTTACAGTAAACAGGCAGTGGTGCATCAGATACAAGCTATTGGAATCCCAGGAGTGGTTCCATGCGATGACTGTAGCCGCGTTAGCCTCTTAGAGAAAAGTCGACATGGAACCTGTAGTCTACAAACGCAATCTACAAGTGAGAATGTGAAGGATACAATAAACATGCAGTGGTGCATCAGCTAAAAGCTACAGGATTCCGAGGAGAGGTGCCATGCAGTGACCATAGCTGCACTAGCCTCATGGAAGAAAGTCAACATGGAGCCCATTGTATTCAGTCAAGGTGGAAATTCTGTGTTGCATCACAATGTGTGGGTGCGAGGGTTGCACTAAACGGACAGTGGTGTATCTGATGCAAGCTACTGGACTCCAAGGAGAGGTTCCATGTGGTGACTGTAGCCGTGTTAGTATCTTGGAGAAATGTCAGCATGGAAGCTGTATTATTCAATCGCGGTGAAATTTCTGTTTTGCATTGGTGTATGGGAAAAGTGGGCATGGTGTTTGTAGAATTCAGTAGTGACGCTATATCTGTGTTGCATCGACAATATGTGAGGGTTAGAGCAAACGGGCAGTGGTACATCGGATAGAAGCTTCTGGACTTCATGGATAGGTTCTATGGGGTGACCGTAGCCACATTAGTCTATGTTAGAGAAGTCGGCTCGGAGCCTGTAGTTATCAATCGCGATGAAATATCTGTGTCGCATCATCAATGTGAGGGTGCGATGGCTACAGTAAATGGTCAGTGGTACATCAGGAATAATCTTCTGAACTCCCAGGAGCAGTTCATTTGGTGACCGCAGACGAGATTGCCCCTTGGCATGGAGCCTGTAGTAATCAACTACGATGCAATTTCAGTGTTACATCACAATGTGAGGATCAAAGAGTTGCTTCATCTAATACAAGCTAGAAGAAGTTCCATGTGGTCTCCGTATCTGTGATAGCCTGTTGTCGAGAATTCGGCATGGAGCCTGTAGCATTCATTCGCGATGCAACTTCGGTGTCACATCGTCAATGTGAGGGTGGGAGGGTTACAGTAAATGGGGAGTGGTACATCAGTTATAAGCTACTGCACTCCCCAGAGCGGTTCCATGCGGTCACCATAGCTGTGTTAGTATCTTGGGGTAAGTCCTCATTCAGCCTATAGTTTCCAATCGCTATGTATATTTGGTGTCGCATCGTCTATGTGAGGGTGTGAAGGTTACAGTAAACGGGCAGTGGTGCATGAACTCCAATCTACTGGTCTCCCAGGAAAGGTTCCATGCGGTGATCGGAGTCATGCTAGTATCGTAGATGCAAACTAACAGAATGACCGCAGAAAATATCCTCGGCGCTTATGCAATAGCCCAGCATCCTCCTAATTGGGAGACAACTCTTGAGGGTGGCGATAGTCTCTTGGAGAGAACCTGGCATGGAGCCTGTAGTTCTAAATCGCAAGACAATTACTGTGTGGCGGCGCTAGGGTTAGAGCAATCGGTCAATGGTGCATGAGGAATAAGCTACTGGACTTCCAGGAGGCATTCCATACAGTGACTGGAACCACGTTAGTCCTTGGAGAGAAGACGGCATGGAGAATGTAGTAATTAATCGCGATGAAATATCTGTGTAGCATAGCAATGTGACGAAGCGAGGGTTGCAGTAAATGGCCAGTGGTGCATCATGAATAAGCTAATGGATTCTCAGGAGAGGTTGCATGCGGTGGCTGTAGCCCCGTTATTCTCTTGGAGAGAAGTTGCCACGGATCCTGTAGTATTATATTGTGATGCAATTTAAGTGTCGCATCGTCAATGTGAGCGTGCGAGGGTTACAGTAAATGGGTAGCGTTTCATCGGACACAAGCTCCTTGTCTCCTATGAGAGGTTCCATAAGGTGACCATAGCCACGTCAGTATCTTGGTGAGAAGTCGGCATATAATATGAAGTATTCAATCGCGATGCAATTTCAGTATTGCATCACAATTTGAGGAAGCGAGGGATACAGTAACCAGGTAGTGGTGCATCGGATACATCATTATCGACTGCAAGGAGGGGTTCAATGTGATGACCATACCCACGATAGTCTCTTGGAGAAAATAATGCATGGAGCGTGTAGTATCCAGTCGTGACGCAATTCCGTGTCGCATCGACAATGTGAGGATGCGAGGGTTACAGTAAACAGGCAGTGGTGCATCGAATACAAGCTATTGGTCTCCCTGGACTGGTTCCCTGCGGTGACCGTAGTCACGTTAGTCTCTTGATGAGAAGTCAGCACGGAGAAAGTTGTTTTCAATCATGATGCAATTCCTGTGTCGCATCGTCAATGTGAGGGTGAGAGGGTTGCAGTAAAAGAGCAGTGGTGCATCAGGTAGAAGCTACTGGACTCCCAGGAGAGGTTGCACGCGATGACCGTAGCTGCACCAATAACGTAGGTGTAGCCTATCATAATGGATCTGACAATGTCCTGCACACTTGTGCAATACCCCAGTATCCGCCTATTGGCGAGACAACTCGTAAGGGCGGCATTATACTCTTGGAGGGAAGTTTTCATTGAGCCTGTAGTTTACCAATCTCAGTGATATTTCTCAGTCCCATCAACAATCTGACGCAGCGAAGCGCTACAGTAAACGGGCAGTGGTGAATCGGGTATAAGATACTAGAATCGCAGGAGAGGTTCCATGCGATGACCATAAAAGCGTTAGTCTGTTGGAGAGAACTCGTCATGGATCCTGTAGGTTTCAATGGCGATGCAATTTCTGTGCCGTATCGTCTACGTGAGGGTGCGAGGATTACAGAAAACGGGTAGTGTTGCATCGGATACAACTTTGTTGACTCACACAAGAGGTTCCCTGTGGTAACAGTAACCGCCCCAGTATTGCACAGTCGCAGAATATCTCCAACAATGTCCTCAAATACGATAGCATCCGCCTATTGGCGAGGCAACTCGTAAGGTCGGCTTTAGTCTACTGGAGAGAAGTCGTCATGGAGCCTGTAGATTTCGGTCGCGATGCAATTTCTGTGTCGCATCGTCAGTTTGAGGTTGCGAGGATTCCAATAAACGGGCAGAGGAGTATTGGACACAAGCTATTGGAATCCCAGGAATGGTACAGTGCAGTGACCAAATCCGCCTTAATTTCTTGGAGAGAAGTCGTCGTGGATCCTCTAGTTTTCAATCGTAATGCAAGTTCTGTGTTGCATCGTCTATGTAAGGGGGCGAGGGTTACAGTAAACAGGCAGTGGTGCATCGGATACTAGTAACTGGACTCCCACAAGTGTTTCCATGTGCTGACCGTTGCCGTGTCAGTGTCTTGGAAACAAGTTGGAGCTTGTTGATTTCAATCAGGATATTTCTTAGTCGCATCGTTAAGGTGTGGGTGCAAGGTTTATAGTAAATGGGCAGTTGTGGATCTGATACAACCTACTGGACTCCCTGGAGAGATTCTCTGTGGGGATTGTAGCCGCGATAGAATCTTAGAGATAAGTCGGCATGGAGTCCATAGTTTTCAGTCCTGATACAATTTCTGTGTCGCATCAGCAATGAGAGGTTGCGAGGGGTACAGCAAACGGGCAGTGGAGCATGTGGTAAAAGCTTCTGGTCTCCCAGGAGAGGTTTCATGTGGTGACCATAGTCGAGCAGGTATTGTAGATGTACACTAGCATGATATCTCCGACAATGTCCTCAACGTTTGTGCAATAGCCCATCATCAGCCTAATGTCGAGGCATCTCATGAGGGCAGCATTACTGCCTTGGAGAGAAGTCGGCATGGAGTCTACACGTTTCAATCGCGATTTCTGTGTCGCAGCGTCTATGTGAGGACGGGAGGGTTACAGTAAATGGGCAGTGTTACATTAGATATAAGCTACGTGTTTGCCAGGGGAGTTCCACGCGGTGACGGTAGCACTGTTACTCTCTTGGAGATAAGTCGGCTGGGAGCTTCTAGTTTTCAGTCACGACGCAATTTCTGTGTCTCATAGTCTATGTGAGGGTTCAATTGTTCCAGTAAATGGGCAGTGGTGCAAGGGGTATAACCTTCTGGACTCCATTAGCGCAAACCATTTCAGATTAGAATAGCTCAAAGGTGTACCGAGACCTTCTCATCTGAAATAGATATAAATAGGCCATTACTAATCAACATGCTACTTAGACTGTATTATTCATCCAAATACACCATATCACTTCCCTCTATACATTACAAATTATTCTTAAGCACGCTCATTGTGTTGCATTTTCTTTTTTTTTCTTTTTCTTAGACATTTGCATTGTATAAATTATATTCCCATTAACTAGGTAGTGACAAATTATGTGGAACCATTTTAACAATTCTCAGGCATTCAATTCGCTGTAATCTCAGAGAAATCTTTACATATGTTCTTTATATTATTAAAAAAAACATTAACAACTGCATACCAATAAGACTGTAACAATGAGAACTCTTTGCTATTAGATTCAGAAGCATCCGACCCACCTCACATTTCAAGGCAGTGGGTTACTCTGTAATGTTAATGAAATAAATAAACAATAAATGCTACCAGATATGTTGTATGCGGTGACCGTAGCTAGACTCTTGGAGAGTAGTCAACATGGATCCTGTAGTTTTCAATCGCAATTCTATTTCTTTGTCGCCTCGTCAGTGTCGGGTTGCGAGGGTTTCAGTAAACTGGCAGTGACGCATCGGATGCAAGCTACTGGACTCCCAGTAGAGGTTTCTTACAGTGACCGTAGCCGCCTTAGTTTCTTGCAGAGAAATCGGCATGGGCATTGTAGTCTTCAATCGCCATACAATTTCCTTGTCGTATCGTCAATGTGAAGCTGCGAGGGCTACACCAAATGGGCAGTGGTGCATCCGATACAAGCAACTGCACTCCCAGAAGAAATTCCATGCAGTTACCATAGCAGCGTTAGCCCTTTGTAGAAAAGGCGGCATGGAGCATGTAGTATTCGAACGCGACGATATTTCTGTGTCGCATCGTCAATGTGAAGGTGCGAGTTTTACAGTAAACTGTCACTGGCGCGTCGGGAAAAGGTAGTTGACTCCCAGGAGAGGTTCCATGAGGTGGTCGTAGCCGTGTTAGTCTCTCTGAGAGAAGTCGGCATGGAGTCTGTAGTATTCAGACGTGATGCTATGTCCGTGTCGCATCATCAATGTGAACGAGCGATCGTTGCAAAAACGGTCAGTGGTGCATCGGGTACATGCTACTGGACTCCGTCGGGTTTCCCTGCGGAGACCGTTGCCGCGTAAGTACACTCCTGGAAATGGAAAAAAGAACACATTGACACCGGTGTGTCAGACCCACCATACTTGCTCCAGACACTGCGAGAGGGCTGTACAAGCAATGATCACACGCACGGCACAGCGGACACACCAGGAACCGCGGTGTTGGCCGTCGAATGGCGCTAGCTGCGCAGCATTTGTGCACCGCCGCCGACAGTGTCAGCCAGTTTGCCGTGGCATACGGAGCTCCATCGCAGTCTTTAACACTGGTAGCATGCCGCGACAGCGTGGACGTGAACCGTATGTGCAGTTGACGGACTTTGAGCGAGGGCGTATAGTGGGCATGCGGGAGGCCGGGTGGACGTACCGCCGAATTGCTCAACACGTGGGGCGTGAGGTCTCCACAGTACATCGATGTTGTCGCCAGTGGTCGGTGGAAGGTGCACGTGCCCGTCGACCTGGGACCGGACCGCAGCGACGCACGGATGCACGCCAAGACCGTAGGATGCTACGCAGTGCCGTAGGGGACCGCACCGCCACTTCCCAGCAAATTAGGGACACTGTTGCTCCTGGGGTATCGGCGAGGACCATTCGCAACCGTCTCCATGAAGCTGGGCTACGGTCCCGCACACCGTTAGGCCGTCTTCCGCTCACGCCCCAACATCGTGCAGCCCGCCTCCAGTGGTGTCGCGACAGGCGTGAATGGAGGGACGAATGGAGACGTGTCGTCTTCAGCGATGAGAGTCGCTTCTGCCTTGGTGCCAATGATGGTCGTATGCGTGTTTGGCGCCGTGCAGGTGAGCGCCACAATCAGGACTGCATACGACCGAGGCACACAGGACCAACACTCGGCATCACGGTGTGGGGAGTGATCTCCTACACTGGCCGTACACCACTGGTGATCGTCGAGGGGACACTGAATAGTGCACGGTACATCCAAACCGTCATCGAACCCATCGTTCTACCATTCCTAGACCGGCAAGGGAACGTGCTGTTCCAACAGGACAATGCACGTCCGCATGTATCCCGTGCCACCCAACGTGCTCTAGAAGGTGTAAGTCAACTACCCTGGCCAGCAAGATCTCCGGATCGGTCCCCCATTGAGCATGTTTGGGACTGGATGAAGCGTCGTCTCACGCGGTCTGCACGTCCAGCACGAACGCTGGTCCAACTGAGGCGCCAGGTGGAAATGGCATGGCAAGCCGTTCCACAGGACTACATCCAGCATCTCTACGATCGTCTCCATGGGAGAATAGCAGCCTGCATTGCTGCGAAAGGTGGATATACACTGTACTAGTGCGGACATTGTGCATGCTCTGTTGCCTGTGTCTATGTGCCTGTTGTTCTGTCAGTGTGATCATGTGATGTATCTGACCCCAGGAATGTGTCAATAAAGTTTCCCCTTCCTGGGACAATGAATTCACGGTGTTCTTATTTCTATTTCCAGGAGTGTATTATGGATGTACACTAGCAGAATGGCTCCGATAATGTCCTCGACGATTATGCAATAGGATACCATCCGCCTAATGCGAGATACCTCCTGAGGGCGGCATTAGTCTCTTTGGGAAAGGAAGTTGGCATAGCGCCCGTGCTATGCAGCAATTGCGTGTGACGTCAATGTGCATGTGCGTGGTCTACAGAAAACCGGCAGTGGTCCATCGGTTACAAGCTACAGGAATCCCAGGAGAGGCCCCATGCGAGGACCTTACCCACATCAGTCTCTTGAAGAGATGTCGGCTTGGAGCCTGTCGTTTTCAATCGCGAAGCAATTTCTGGGTCGGATCGTCAACGTGACGGTGTGAGCGGTACAGGGACGGTGATGCATCAAATACAAGCCACTGGGCTCCCAGGGAAGTTCCAAGCGGTGGGTGTAGGCGCACCAGTATCATAGATGAAAACTGGCTCAATGACTCCTACACTATATTCGAGGATTATACATTAGACCAGCAAACAGTATAATGGCGAGACATTACGTAAGCGCGACAGTAGTCTTTTGGAGAGAAGTTGACATTAAACGTATAGTACGCAATCGCGAAGCAATCTCTATGTCCCATCTTGAATGTGATGTTGCGAGAGGTACGGTAAATGCACAGTGTTGCACTGGATACAAGCTACTGGACTCCCAGGTGAGGTTACCTGCGGCGACCGTAGCCGCAATTGTATCATAGATGTACATTAGCAGATTGAATCCAAAAATGTCCTCAAAGCTTATGCAATAGTCCAGCACCCGCCAAATGGCGAGACAACTCCTGAGGGTGCCATTAATCTTTTGATGAGACGTCGGCATGGCGCCTGCAGTCTGGAATTGCTAAGCAGTTTGTGTATCGCATCCTCAATGTGAGCTTGCTATGGTTACAGTAAAAGCGAAGTTGTGCATATCATAGATCCTACTGCAATTCCAGGAGAGGCTCAAGGCGGTGAGCGTAGCCATGTCAGTATCAAAGAGGTACACTACCAGAATGACTCCGATAACATACTCGAGGCTTATGAAGTAGACCAGTACCATCCTAATAGCGAGGCAACTCCTCAGGGTGGCATTAGTCTTTTGGAATCATGTCTGCAGTTGGACTGTAGTATGCAATCGCGTAGAGTTTCTGTGTCCCATCATCAATGTGAGAGGTTGCAAAGGATACAGTAAACGGCCAGTGACGCATTGGATACAAGCTGCCAGACTGCCAGGAGAGATACACGTAGCTGCGCCAGTATCGTAGAAGCACACTAGTGTAATGAATTCGAAAGTGTCCGCGACACTTACACAGTAGCCCAGCACCAGCCTAATGGCGAGACTACTCCTGAGATGGCCATTAGTCTCTTGCAGGAAAGTCGGCAGGGAGCTAGTAGTAAGCAAACGCGGAGCAATTTCGTGTCGAATCGTCAATGTGAGCGTGTGTGGGTTACAGTAAATGAATACTTGCCGCCCAGGATAGGTCCCAAGCAGTGATTGTAGACGCACGAGGATCAGAGATGTACACCAGCAGAACGTCTCCGACAATGTCCTCGAGTGTTAAGCAGTAGCGCAGCACCCTCATGATTGAGAGACAACTCCTGAGTCCGCTATTAGTCTCTTGAAAAGAAGTCGGTATGGAGCCTATACTATGCAATCGCGAATCAATTTGCGTTTTACAATCAATGTGCGAGGGTTACAGTAAACGGTCATTGGTGCATGGATACAAGCTACTGGTGCCTTGCGGTCGCTATAGCCGCGACAGTATCATAGATGTTCACTATCAGAATGACTACGACAATGTCCTCGAGGCTTATCTCGAGGCTTATGCAATAGCGCAGCACCAGTCTAATGGCGAGGCAGCTTCTGAGGGTGGCTTTAGTCTCTTGGGGGAAATCGGCAGGAGCCCGTAGTTTGCAGTCACGAAGCAATTTCTCTGTCGCATCATCAGTGTGAGGGTGGGAGGGTTACAGTAAATGGGCAGTAGTGCAACGGATACAAGCCATACGACATCCAGGGCAAGGTCCATGCGGCGCCTGTATCCTGAAGGTTCCCTAGTTGAATGGCTTTGACGATGTCCTCGTGGCTTCAGTAATACACCAATACCAGCCTAATGGCGAGACAGCTCCTGAGGGCGGCATTAGCCTCTTGGAATGAAATCGGCATGGTGCCTATAGTAGGCAATCGTGAAGCAGTTTCTGTGTACTGTCATTAATGTGAGGATCCGAGGGTTACAGTAAACGGGCAGTGGTGCATCGGTGACAAGCAACTAGACTACCAGGACAATTTCCATGCATTGACTGTAGCCGCCCTAGTGTCATAAATGCACACTAGCAGAATAACTCCGACAATGTCTTCGAGGCTTATGCAATGGCGCAGCACCCGCTTAATGGCGTGACAACTCCTGAGAGCGGCATTGGTGTTTTGGATAGAAGTCGGCATGGAGCCTGTAATATTCAATCGCGATGTAATTTCTGTATCACATCGTCAATGTGAGGGTGCGAGGGTTACAGTAAACGTCATTTGCAACTTTACAGCATATGAATACAATTAAAAATGTAAAGAAAACATCACTATAGTAAAGAACATAGTAATTCACGTAACATTTGTAGTAATACAGGCTTTACAAAAAGAATAGATACAAGCTTATATACCAAAACACAGAGACTCAATGATACACATGGACATATCGGAATAACACAAAGGAAAGAACAGGGATTATTTTCAAGTAGAAATGTGTCAAAGTGTAAGTGTAAGTGTAACATTTCATACTGTAGTACTTGTGGTGTGCATTGTATACATCTGTTTCACTATTCTGGGTTCAAGAATGTCGTTTATGCACATATCTATTTTCAACCAAAACTACTTCATTTCCAGCCAAAACTATACGCTACTTATATCTGTTCATTTTCTCTTCCAAAGTAATTGTTGCTCGTTATACAGTACTCATTGGCCATGCCCTTTCCTTATACCTTTTCAGTGCATTTCTGCCTAACTCTTCAAAACTCATTTTCTTACATAGCATACCCCCTCTTATGCCAACTTATATGTACTGAGATCAGATACATAATCTAGAGAACGACGCAATGCAGCATCACAGAAAAATTAACACAAAAAACAATGACAAACATGCAAATCTGCAAAGCAAGCACCAGCATATCTAAATTAGCAAAGCAAATTCAACATTATAACGAATGTAATGCAATATGCAGGAAACAAGAAAAATATATCAGAGGTGAAACTGGCTTAGCACAGTAATACAAAGTAAAATTCAGTAGGACATTGCCTGACAAATAGCAGCATTAAGTGCAATATCCCATATCTAAATATCACAAGGCACAATCAGAAAAAATATTACAGTAAAGACAGAAATGCAGGTAAGGGAAATATATGTGTAAGCTTACAATAGCATGTGTGCTTCTGTGATCATTAAAACTATGCGAAGTGCCACCACAAGGAACGAGATCTATACTATCTCCCATGTGAAATGCAATGATTCTCTGTCACATCTTAACACTAAAGTGGTGCACCACAATAGCTTGTTCTACCAACAACAAAAAAAAAAAGTTCTTGAAAAGAAAATAATGTATGCAGTTTCTGTTATTAGTCCGGTATCCTTCTTATAGTTCTTTCCTTTCCAAGTGCTCTTTTTTAAGAAGGTGGATCATAAAATAATTATTTAATGGATCTGTTGACAGGAAGTGTTCACATTAGCATATGTATTGAATTTTATTTTATAAAATCAATGCTGCAGCGCAGCCAGAAACCAGATATCAAATAAAATAGCCGGCCGCGGTGGTCTAGCGGTTCTAGGCGCTCAGTCCGGAGCCGCGCGACTGCTACGGTCGCAGGTTCGAATCCTGCCTCGGGCATGGATGTGTGTGATGTCCTTAGGTTAGTTAGGTTTAAGTAGTTCTAAGTTCTAGGGGACTGATGACCATAGATGTTAAGTCCCATAGTGCTCAGAGCCATTTGAACCAATTGAAATAAAATAAGCAAATATGTACGAAGCAAAACATAAAATCATCATTCAATAGCCATGTGGCATTTCATAAGCCAGTAGAAATCCTCTCAACTCTCGTAGAGAGACACTTGTCATAATCACATGTCTCGTCAATTCATAAGCATTTCAGTAAATAGCACAAGTTCAAACTCCAGCAAGTAATAGTGTATGCTTTTTGTTTTGCAAAGAAATGTCAATAGCGAGGTGAATGGCCTCTCTTTTCTACAGCTATGCGAGCGATTGAGGGAGTGCAGCGAGCTTAAAAGTGGCTGAAGTGGCACCAGTAAAGTTGACAGGCAACAAATCAATGGGTATATTCCTGAAATAAATGGGTACCAACTTAAGAAGAGTCCGTGCTAAGGCAGAAATCCTGTGACTTAGCTAACCCAGAACTGTCACAGGATTTCTGTCTTAGCACGGATTCTGGGTGAACTAATATTGGCATGTTGCGTTTCTTTCAAAGAATCAAATTCCAACTGTGCCTGTTCGTCCCAGTCCCAAATAGTGTTTTTGCCAGAGAGAGAACAAAGTTTTGGAATAACTAGAGTTTGCATAATCAGGAAACGTCTGTAGAAATTCACGAGACCTAGAAAACTGCAAACTTGTTTTCTTTTTGTTGATGGAACATGAATAGATCTGACTGCCTCCAACTTTTCTGGGTCCGGCTGAATGCCATCAGAAGAAATAATATGACCCAAAAACTTCACCTTTGTTTAACCGAATTCAGATTTTTGCAGGATAATGGTAATTCCAGATTCAGCAAAAATACATAACAAACTGTTGATGATTCGATTATGTTGTTTCCAAGAGGTCTCTGCTATTACAAAATCATCAACGTATGAGGTGATGTGTCGTTTTAAAACTCAGGTAATATGGAATTTAGTCCACGAATGAATGCTGCCGAAGAAACGTTCAAACCAAAAGGAAGTTTCCGAAATTGATAACAAACGCCGATACAAAGAAAAGCGGTATATTTTCTACATTCCGGATGAAGTTCAATTTGATAAAAGCAGGATCTGAGATCAATACAAGACAGCCCTTTTAAGCCATTGAAACTCTGAAGTTCTTCCAACGTTTGCGGCCTGTCTGTTTCAGGAGTGATTATCATATTTATTTGTCTGGAATCTAAGACAAGCCTGATCGATCCGTTTTTCTTCTCAACAACATGTAATGGATTATTGTATGGGCTTACCGCTGGTTCAATAATGCCCTCGTCAAGCATAGATTGTACTTGCATTCCAACACCGTCCCTATAAAGTGCCGGGTTTACGTATGGTCTGACGCAAAATTTTGTATGCTCATGACCACGAAATTTGTAGTGAAATCCTTTAATTGTTCCTGTTTTGTGAGTAAAAACTGTGGAATGTGATTGGAGGATACCAAAATGGTCTTGCCTATCAGTGTCATTACAGTTCACAATGGTTTGTACTTTTTTTCTGAATCATAACTTTATTATATAATACATCAACAATATCATCCCTGTCAGTGCTTGCAAAGTGATCATTAGTGTCAAATTTAGTGGAAAGTTCCAAACTGTAATCTGACAAAAGGTAAAGCCGATTGATTTCCTCATCGTGGTTTGAAAGCCAGTCTTCAAAATTCAAAACTATCGACTCACCTTCTTCCTCCAAACTTATTTCAGCATCGTGAAAGTTTAAAAATGCTTTATACTCTTTCAAAAAATTTTTACCTAATATAATCTCCGGCGACAATAATGGAACAATAAGAAAATTCGTAATAACTCTGTGGCTTTGACAAAAGTATTCTAAGTTAGTTTGTTGGCGTATATCTTCAATTTTTCCATCAATTGGACCTTGTAATTTAACGTTACACAAAGGAAATTTGGGTCAATCGTTCGATTTGTTGCATTTACTGAAAGCTGCTCCACTAATAACTGAAATAGTACTGCCAGAGTCAAGTACTGCCGTAATTTTATGTCATTTGTTGCCACGTGAATTACAAGATATGCAGTATTGTTCTCTTTCGTGTCACGTTCCTAGAGTAAAATGTCCCTAATGTCTTCCATTTTCACAAATTGGTGGTCATGGCAGCTACGTCGTCAGCTTCATAAGTAAGTTCTGTAGCTGCCTGCGGTACGAGTCATTGACTACACTCCTGGAAATTGAAATAAGAACACCGTGAATTCATTGTCCCAGGAAGGGGAAACTTTATTGACACATTCCTGGGGTCAGATACATCACATGATCACACTGACAGAACCACAGGCACATAGACACAGGCAACAGAGCATGCACAATGTCGGCACTAGTACAGTGTATATCCACCTTTCGCAGCAATGCAGGCTGCTATTCTCCCATGGAGACGATCGTAGAGATGCTGGATGTAGTCCTGTGGAACGGCTTGCCATGCCATTTCCACCTGGCGCCTCAGTTGGACCAGCGTTCGTGCTGGACGTGCAGACCGCGTGAGACGACGCTTCATCCAGTCCCAAACATGCTCAATGGCGGACAGATCCGGAGATCTTGCTGGCCAGGGTAGTTGACTTACACCTTCTAGAGCACGTTGGGTGGCACGGGATACATGCGGACGTGCATTGTCCTGTTGGAACAGCAAGTTCCCTTGCCGGTCTAGGAATGGTAGAACGATGGGTTCGATGACGGTTTGGATGTACCGTGCACTATTCAGTGTCCCCTCGACGATCACCAGTGGTGTACGGCCAGTGTAGGAGATCGCTCCCCACACCATGATGCCGGGTGTTGGCCCTGTGTGCCTCGGTCGTATGCAGTCCTGATTGTGGCGCTCACCTGCACGGCGCCAAACACGCATACGACCATCATTGGCACCAAGGCAGAAGCGACTCTCATCGCTGAAGACGACACGTCTCCATTCGTCCCTCCATTCACGCCTGTCGCGACACTACTGGAGGCGGGCTGCACGATGTTGGGGCGTGAGCGGAAGACGGCCTAACGGTGAGCGGGACCGTAGCCCAGCTTCATGGAGACGGTTGCGAATGGTCCTCGCCGATACCCCAGGAGCAACAGTGTCCCTAATTTGCTGGGAAGTGGCGGTGCGGTCCCCTACGGCACTGCGTAGGATCCTACGGTCTTGGCGTGCATCCGTGCGTCGCTGCGGTCCGGTCCCAGGTCGACGGGCACGTGCACCTTCCGCCGACCACTGGCGACAACATCGATGTACTGTGGAGACCTCACGCCCCACGTGTTGAGCAATTCGGCGGTACGTCCACCCGGCCTCCCGCATGCCCACTATACGCCCTCGCTCAAAGTCCGTCAACTGCACATACGGTTCACGTCCACGCTGTCGCGGCATGCTACCAGTGTTAAAGACTGCGATGGAGCTCCGTATGGCACGGCAAACTGGCTGACACTGACGGCGGCGGTGCACAAATGCTGCGCAGCTAGCGCCATTCGACGGCCAACACCGCGGTTCCTGGTGTGTCCGCTGTGCCGTGCGTGTGATCATTGCTTGTACAGCCCTCTCGCAGTGTCCGGAGCAAGTATGGTGGGTCTGACACACCGGTGTCAATGTGTTCTTTTTTCCATTTCCAGGAGTGTATTATCTGTTAGTTGTCTCACGTCGTTACTGGGATTTGGAGGTCTAATTTCTACAATTTTAACTTGTCGACAGGGTCCTGCTCTATCTGAATCACTCCATTTCTAATTAAATTCA
The DNA here is from genome assembly GCF_023898315.1 of Schistocerca nitens. Taxonomy (NCBI): domain Eukaryota; kingdom Metazoa; phylum Arthropoda; class Insecta; order Orthoptera; family Acrididae; genus Schistocerca; species Schistocerca nitens. The sequence goes on from NC_064617.1 coordinate 63,362,945, forward strand.
GGTGTGTTGTCATTTCCAAAGCGTCTGTCGTCTCTTCGGTAATTTCTGTAGTTTCTTTCTTGTCGATTAAGTGGCGGATAATTTCTCCCGGAATCGTAATTACGAGGTGGACTGTTGTGTCTGAAGTCATTTTGTCTCTCTTGATAATAATTATTCTGATTCCCATATTGTCTATTTCCACAGTTGTCTCTGTCATAGTCATTACCACAGAAAGGTGATCTTTCTCTGTAATTATTGTTATTCTGCCAATGGTTGTCATACGGGTGGTGTCTGTTTTGGTCACGATTTGCGTTATAATGGTACAAGTGTTGCGTACGGTTATTGTTACTGTCGTCACGAAATTGTGATGGATGTGATCTATAATTGTTATTTTCCTGTTCTCGCATCATGCGATTGCCCGTATCGGTTTCCACTTCTTACAAAAGTCACTGAAAAGCTTCGACATCATCTTTACAACGTCCAACCAAAATAATATATCTTAAGTGTTCAGGCAATTTCATTAAGCAAATGCGAATAAGTTCCGAGGAGCTGTAAGGGTTTGACAAATACTGATTCTTGTGTAACATATCTTCAAAATATTTTACAGGGCTAGAAAATTCAGACTGTTCGAGATGCTTCATCATTATAATAGCTTTTTACTCAATTTGTCTAGCCTAAGACCAATATGCTGAAAGGAAGGCCTGATAAACTTCACTGTGACAGTCCCGAATAACCGATCGCATTCTTAGAGCTGGTTCATTTCCTAAATATCCACACATAAATTCTAGTCTATGCTCTAGTGACCAATTATGTGGAAAACAATGAGAAAATTGATGAAGGCAAGCTTGTGGATGGATGTTGTTACTAGAGTTCTTGAATGTTTTAAATTTGCTCGTTGTGATGAAGAGCTCATAGGCAAAGTCATCGTGTCGCCGCGTCACAAATCGGTCATTGTTACGTCGTGTCGGCGGTTCCATCTCAAGGCTCGGTCCACGCAGCTGACTTCTTTCAAGATAACAAGTATTATTAGTGTGTGACTTTTCTGTATTTCTAAATCCCTCTTCTCGGATCGGAGCGAGAGTATCCCTCTGAAATATATAATCCTTATATCACCTGTGCTAACTGATCTTGTACTTCCCGTATATCTCTTTCGTGTTGTGCATTAATTTGTCTCTGACTCTGTTTAAATTTCCTAATTTCCTGGTACTCCTCTGAGTCAGTAAAGGCGCTATCGGTCTACCGGTCTTATATCATTCAATTCATCTACCTTCGTAGATCATGGTGTAACGGGTATAAGTGCAGATATTTCTTCTAGTGACTAGGGGTAGTGTACTGAACAACATTACATAACTATCTACGTCATTTGCGGAACAATAATTATAGCTATTACGAATAATACGTTTTTAGGTTGGGAACTATCTCCAAGTATATGTGACACGAGGAAGCCCACGGCACCAGTTAAGATATTGAAGTGTGGACGTGCGGATGTAAAATGGTTGGTCTACACGGCCAGCACTGCAGAAAACATCACGTCCTCAAGTTAGTGATGTGCTTGTGGGAAGATTGTTCGATGCAGAGAAAGAAACACCACCAACGCACTGGTGTGTATACATATTAGGGTACCACATATAAAATTATCTGCACTTATGCCCGTTACACCCTGTATATGACCCCTATACCATTACAAATATTTTCACAGCAAAGCAATTTATTTCACAGCAAAACACTTTCCTACAATAATTGAAATATAGCGTTTATAAGTTTATTTATGTTTGAATGAGCGACGTTCCGCTAATTTTTTTATGGGCGGACATATTGGAGCCATGGTTTGAGCACATGCAGCATTAACGTGGCTCTGTGGCACTAGCTCTTACTGTACAACATGTCCGTTAGTTTTCAGTCTCCCACGTGTGATTTTGCTTTACATAAGAGGAAAAAATAATACAGGCTTTCAATAAATGTCATCTTGCATATCATTCTGTATTCACCGACAGAAAGCTAGTTGCCCTCGAAGTATTGTTTCTGCGTTGCGTAACGATAGATAGTTCACTTAAGCATTCTAATGAATTACGCACCTTCGTGTTCAACTGCCGGGCTTTCAGTAGTATATTACGGCTACTCGAAAGCGCTTCAGAAAACTGATAAATTAATTAATATGTTTACGTACACCAACTGAAGCTGCATCTTTCGTAATGTAATCAACCCGACTTCCTTGATATCCGTCTCGGTATTTTTCCACTCCTTGGTAGCCACCAAATAACTTTGGGCTAACTGCAGTACTGTCTTCCACCTATTTATTGGGCCTGCTAATGTTCACTAGTTCTGGCGTTACTATTACAATTACTTATTACATTCCAATATTCCTTGGTAAGTTTGTTTCCCTGTTTCCCATTGTAATTATTAAGACGGACCTCTCCCCTATTACGCGCTAAGCAATCCTAAATATTTGACTCTTCTCATTAAAACACCATGTTTCACTATCAAGTCAGAAAATTGACGGTACACACTGAGACTAAATGGAAGCTCGGTTTGGTTATAGTTCTCCTAGGCATTCCAGGATGTTATTAATCGCTGTCTTCAATTACCGTAAGTGCTAATCAGAACAAATACCTATATGACTGAAATATTATATTTTACTGTTACCTTTTTGGTATGTATATTATAATTTATGATAGGTTTAGTACAGTTGGTTTTCAACCGCATTTTCAACGTTGTTCTACATGTGCTACCGTTTTTGTTGAAGTGTATAAGCACCAGAGGCAAACAGATATGAGCAAACCTTAAATGCCAAAGATATTTTCCAGTCATACGTACTCTTACTTTATTTTCCCGCGTCAAGTACTTAACAATTTCTACTACGACCTCTGAGATTAGTTTTGGTCTCTCGGAACCCCCTTGCCTGCTTCTTCTTTCATTTCTGAATTTCCAACAATTCTGATGAAATCAAATTGAAGCTGTCGCAATAATGTATTTGTTGTTATGTACATTGACGTAGTTTAAAAAAGGTGCATTATATTTCAAATGATGTTGATTTCGATTTTGTCGAGATTGAGCCAATTCCTCTGTCATTTTATGAAATTCTCGGAAAGTACCTCCGTTTATGGCTTGGTTTGCGACTTGCAGATGGCGCATTACATTGTGGCCATGTCGGAAGCTAGCTTCTTTCTTTGCCTGTCTGAAATCTTTTGGTTTCTCTGTGCAGCTGGTAATGATCTTAGCGATTATTTTCCGTACTATGTAGAGCAGAATAACTAGAATATTTTGTCGTTTATGAGGAATCGTCTTCCTTCTGAAAGTTCCGTTAGGGGATGGTTCTTAAGAAATTCTTAGGAAACAGTTACGGGAAACAGTAGAACGCATTTACTCAGTTGCACACAAATGTTATGTTAGAACCGCTGGTAAACTTTTACTGTCAGCAGAACATCAACAGGTCGGAAACACTAAACATATAACATCCTGGCACTAACTCCAGACAATGTCCTATATGTCTGTTTATCAAACTTACTGAGTCTTTTCCCTGGAGGACCGTTACTTAGGCATTGTATCTAAATTTTATCAGTCCGTAATGCTCAAGCACTTCAGTTAACCTGATAACATTTCCCTTGAAAGTTAATGTATCCTCTCTCAATTACGCATATGTGTTTTCGAAAGAAATGAAAATTAGTGTTTAACGTCCAGTCGACACCGAGGTCATTGGAGACGGAGCATGAGCTAGGATTAAGGAAAGATGGGAAAGGAAATCGGCGGGCATGTTTCAAAGGAACCATTCAAGTATTTCCCTTAAGTGATTGAGGGAAATGACGGATAAGTTAAGCGAGGATGGCCGTATGGCGATTTGAACCATCGTTCTTCCGAAATCGAACCCAGTATGCTGACGACTGCGCCACCTCAACCATCTTCTCTTTTCGTTTCTCGTTTCACCCTCTCTTCGTTATGTCAGTTCTTACACATCCCTCTCTCTGTCTCTCACTACTTCTCTCAAACCAAAGCTGATAATGTTTTTAGCCAAAGTATACCGCTTGTAGTTTCCCTCTTTTGTTCTCAAGTTTCCTAACGAATGTAAACTGCGTTTCTTTCTGCTACAGCTACGATTGTTTATAATATTTGTGTTACAGATATTTCTAAGCGTCAGATGCCGTATTAGATGTAAGAGTACACGTATCGTGTCTGTCGTAATGGCTGTATTGTAAAATATTTGGAACGCTTGGTTAGGTATAAGGGAGGGCACGATGGACCTAATTTTGTCAGGATAAGGAAATCAACAGACAAATAAACAAATTTTCGGAGGTGAGCGAAGTCCTGGAGAGAAAAACAGCACTTATATTAATTACCCAAAATATTAACCACAGCGTCTGGCGATAGTAGCTGTCCAAATGGGCCAATTTTTATGTTTCAGTTTGGTGTGCAGGATAAAACTCCCACATCTTCCCCCCCAAATTGGTTTTGATCCATTAAAGACATTTGTATTTCGTTTTCACTGTTATGAACAGTGAACAGGGGTCGTGAAATACCCAGAAATGCGTTCTCGCAACTTTATTACTAATTAATTTTGTTTCCTTTGATGGGCCTACGCTACGTTTTGAGGGTAGAAAAATAGATCACACTGAGGGAAACTCAGTGCTATATCTCTTTTGTTGATTTAAAAATATATTACGAAGTAGAGGTACATTGAATGTAGGAGTTTCTGCGTTGTTGTTGCGTCCTTTGAATGTTCCGAGAATGGCAAGTTTACGCCACTCTCCAAGGACACTAGCACCACCGAAGTAATAGGTATATCTCTGATGTTTACGCTACTCTAGACGGAAGATTGTGTCGCCGAGACAGGAGACCAGTCGTCTGTTTCGAATTGCCCCTCATTGGCATTAACTCCAGTGCGATGGAACCACTGTTCAGGCATATCGGGTTTGTTGCGAAGAATCCTACAATTCATTTTCAGTGCGATCCTTCTTAATTTATGGCGAACGTCACCGAAATACGCCGTGTGCGGTTCGCGTTCATGCCGTTTGTTCTTTGGCATTTTGTCACATGGAGTGGCGTATTGATTCTTCCTTACTTACTGGCTAATGAAGTTGCTGGCTTGCCTCCTTGAGTGGCAGCAGAAGCGCTTATCGATACTACTACTGTCGTACTATCTTTGGTGTGACCGCTGGTCGTGGTGTGTGTGGTAGTCAGTCGGTTGGCACAGGACAGCGAGCAAGTCTCTGCAACACGAGGCCAGGCCGGGACCGCTGGTAGCGTGCACGCTCTGTTGGATCGTGAGGCGCTAGCTGCGAGAGCGAGGAAGTTCGTTCCCCACAGAACCTGGACGCTGAATTCGAGTAAACAGTTAACCTGTTATGAAGCCTCAACTATTGTGACGTCCCTTTGTTCATTTGCAGGTTGTTGCTCCCTGTGCCATTCGAGCTAGCAGCAATGTATGATGTGTTTGGGTCGGCAAAATCTTTCAGCTGTCTTCCTGTATTGTGAATAATTACTAAACTGACTGTCACTTACCAGTGAAGTGCACCAGCAGTATTTTCTGCCCTGTAGCCGTTAGCGCCCCAGTTATGTCCCCTGGTCGTTAGCGTACTTTTCCGGCAGTGTGCCTTTCCTCGTTGTGTTGATGCTGTCCGGCACAGAGCGTAGTTCGACAGCCTTTAAGTTGTTGGGTTCATTTTTGCTTAGAGTGGTTATTGTTCCCTTGGTTGTTTTTAAACGCCAACTTCTGTAGTGCTGTTCGTATCCTCGTCCTCGGCCGATATTTTCCATCGTAGTGAAATTGGTCGGACGGAACTGGTTAAATTGTTGGTTGGTCCTTGGGCCGTCGCTGGTTTGAGTTCCCATCCGATTATTTAACTTCAACTCTTGGCTGCCTGTCTCACCTCACCTTACTTTTGAGCTACCTTCTCAGGCCGACCCTTGGAACACTTCTGAGCACCACTTGTTCTGTTTGTTTTAAATTGTGATTTTCATTTTAGTTTGAAGTATTGAGTGAGGCCTTCTGCCGTTCTTTTAAATTTTACATAAAGGCCTTCAGTCGTGTTAAATTAAAGTTTTGAAGATTGTTTTTATTTTTAAAAAATGTTTTTACTTTAAAATTGGTTCTATCTGAAATTGTTTGTAGTCTGGGCTCTAAGCCATTAGTTGTTCGATGTGTTATGTGTGGCCTTTAGCCGAGGATTTACGTGTAACCCTTTTAATAAGGCCTTCAGCTATGTGTATTCGTTACAGGAAAATTTTTATAAGAAGGACGGAGTTTATTTTAAATTGTTTGTCTGAATTGTTGTTCAGGCCTTCAGCCATTGTTTCAAATTTCTTTGTGGCCTTCAGCCGTGCAATAAGTTAATATTCGGCCGTTCTGTTGTAACTTCAAAAAGAAATTTCTGGGTTGGTAAATTGTTCATTAATGTGTTTTAATTATAGTTGTCCTTAAGACGTGTAGAGTAGGCCTTCAGCGGCTAATTGTTTTCAATTGCATGTTTTTTTAAAAGAAAAATTATTTTACCTTCTATTTTTAATTGCTTTTAATTTCTAAGCCATGCCTTCAGCCATTCTTGTTTTTCGTGTGGTTTTGGGCCTTCAGCCCAGAAAGCATCTCAAATTCTTTAACTAAGCCTTCAGTCGTATTGTTTGGTTGTGATCCTTTAAAGCGATGTGTAAATGACTGGTTCTTGGAAAAATAAAGTTCTGTGTCTGTTTCTTAACTATTTACGTCCCCATCCACAATCATAACCTGCGCACTATCTGAGTATGTACCAATCTCGTTTCTGGTAAAAACTGTCCAACTCGTTTCTCCTTTGTTAATGCGATCATACTACTTTGCGGAACAGTAAATTCTGCCTCGAGTAAACGTATACGAAGAAAAACCGCTACCAGTGAAGCTGGCGGAGTGTGGTTCAAGCAGCTGCTGCAATAACTAAGCCCACTCGTTCTTATCATTTGCAGTGGGAAGTTAGTATGTGTCAAAGAAGCCTTCTGTATATTCTCCATAGCCATAAACATAGCCCGTCACATGGTTCTCTATATCACGAACTATTTGGCAACGATCTTCAACATCGTTTCGAGTACTGTAAGTGGTTTCCCTAAAAAGACAATACTTTTGTTCAGGAGGTATTGTTTACTGCAGCATTGGCTCAGGTCACTGTTTACATAGGGGAGTTATGTAGGGATTTTACTAAAGAGGATCAGGTAGTGATCGTGGGTGGGGCTGGTAATAGTATTGATAGGGATGGGGAGTATGACATAGATGGTGACCTGGAAAAGATAGCCACTCAGACTGGCAACACGAATGTGCATTTCGTGGAACTGTTTCAGCGTCACGATCGGCTTCATCTTCATACAGCCGTCAGGCGTAATAACATGAGACATGGGGTGCGCTGATGACAGAAGGCATGAGACACATTTCAGTGGTGTCGGTGGAGTCTATCAGCAGGACGGGTTTCACTAGACATGGCCTGCACCTCAACAGGTATGGAAAGCGGAGGTTGGCAAAGCTTATAGGTGACAGCATAGGTGGGGGTAGTGGGATCACTCATGAGAAAATTCCGGTATCTGTGGGTGTTAGAGCTGTACCTTTTTTAGATTGAAGTCAGCTGATAGGTATTCCTGCTTAAGGGAAGTCTCTCTAACAAAGAAACCACTTTCGACAAAGCTCAGGTATCCGATTAATGAGGGAATTAGTTTATTTCATCAAAATATACAAGGTATGAGAGATAACGTTAGTGAACTGCTTATAGATGTTGACTCTGAAATTATTGGTGTATCTGAACACTTCTTAAATAAGGAGATAATTCAGAGGCTTCCTTTACCAGGATAAAGGTTGGCTGGCAGCTTTTCTAGGAGCTCTTTGCGGTGTGGGGGAGTAGCCATGTAAGTGAAAAACGGTATCCCATTTGAGTCAGTTGATGTTTCAAAGTACTGCACTGAAAAGGTGTTTGAATGTTGTGCAGGTGTGGTTAAATTTAGTGGAGCTAAACATCTTACTGTTGTTATTTATAGATCCCCAGACTCCGATATCACAACATTTTTGCTAAAGCTAGAGGAGGTTCTTGGTTCACTTAATAGGAAATACAAAAAGTTAGTTATATGTGGTGACTTCAATATTAATTGTATAAGTGATTGTGCAAGGAAAAGAATGCTGGTAGACCTCCTTAATTCATATAATCTTATGCAAACCGTATTCTTTCCAACGAGAGTGCAAGGGAACAGTAGAACAACCATAGACAATATTTTTGTTCATTCCTCATTACTAGAAGGGCATTCTGTTAGCAAAAAGGTGAATGGCCTTTCAGATCATGATGCACAAATTTTATGTCTAAATGATGTTTGTGCTGCAACACATGTTAATTAAAGTTACGAACTTTTTAAGAAAGCTGATCCAGTTGCTGTATAGACTTTTGTAAACCTTATCAAGGAACAAGTGTGGCAAGATGTTTATAGTGCTGATACAGTAGACGATAAATATAATGCTTTCCTCAGGACTTTTCTCGAGCTCTTTGAAAGTTGCTGTCCGTTAGAACGTTCAAAACAGGGTACTAGCACGAACAAGCTGCCTGGGTGGCTGACTAAAGGCATAAGAATATCTTGTAGAACAAAGTGGCAATTATATCAAAACGTTAGAAACAGTCACAATCTAAATGCAACAGCCCATTACAAACAGTATTGTAAGGTGCTTAAAAAGTTATTAGGAAGGCAAAAAGTATGTGGTATGCAGATAGAATAGCTAAGTCTCAGGATAAAATTAAAACCATATGGTCAGTCGTAAGGGAAGTGGCTGGTCTGCAGAGACAGGTCGAGGATATAGAATCAGTGCGTAGTGGGAATGACCGTGTTACTGATAAGTCGCATATATGTACAGTATTTAATAATCACTTCCTGAATATAGCAGGTGAATTAAATAGAAAGCTAGTCCCAACAGGGAACCATATAGCGCTCCTAGAAAAAAGTGTTCTGAGACTGTTACCTGAAATGCTCCTCCATGATACTGACAAGAGGGAGGTAGAGTTAATAATTAAATCACTAAAGACCAAGAATTCTCATGGATATGACGGGGTATCTAGCAGAATACTGAAGTATTGTTCCACGTATGTTAGCTCAGTACTTAGCCATATCTGTAACTTTTCCTTTAGGAGTGGTCAGTTTCCTGACCGATTAAAGTACTCGGTAGTGAAGCCACTTTAAAAAAAATGGGACACAGGGATAATGTTGACAATTATAGACCTATTTCTATGCCATCGGTGTTTGCTAAAGTTATCGAGAGGGTTGTATGTACAAGGTTACTGGAGCATTTAAATTCACATAATTTGCTGTCAAATGTACAGTTTGCGTTTAGAAATGGCTTAACATCTGAAAATGCTATAGTCTCTTTTCTCTGTGAGGTTTTGGACGGATTAAATAAAAGGTTGCGAACGTTAGGTGTTTTCTTTGATTTAACGAAGGCTTTTGACTGTGTTGACCAGAAAATATTACTGCAGAAGTTGGACCATTATGGAGTAAGGGGAGTAGCTTATAATTGGTTCGCCTCTTACTTTAAGAAGAGGAAGCAGAAGGTAATTCTCCGCAGTATTGAGAGTGGTAGTGATGTTCAGTCCCAATGGGGCACTGTTAAGTGGGGCGTTCCCCAAGGGTCGGTGCTGGGGCCACTGCTGTTTTTTATTTATATAAATGATATGCCTTCTAGTATTACAGGTGATTCAAAAATATTTCTGTTTGCTGATGACACCAGCTTCGTAGTGAAGGATCTTGTGTGTAAGACTGAAACACTATCAAATATTGTAGTTCATGAAATAAGTTCGTGGCTTGTGGAAAATAATTTGATGCTAAATCACAGTAAGACTCAGTTTTTACAGTTTCTAACTCGCAATTCAACAAGAACTGATATTTTAATCAGACAGAATGGACATATTATAAGCGAGACGGAACAGTTCAAGTTCCTAGGCGTTCGGATAGATTGTAAGCTGTTGTGGAAAGCCCATGTTCAGGATCTTGTTCAGAAACTAAATGCCGCTTTATTTACCATTAGAACAGTATCTGAAATAAGTAACATTTCAACACGAAAAGTAGTCTACTTCGCATATTTTCATACGCTTATGTCATATGGTATTATTTTTTGGGGTAATTCTTCTGATTCAAAAAGGGTATTTTTGGCTCAAAAACGGGCTGTTCGAGCTATGTGTGGTGTATGTTCGAAAACCTCTTGTCGACCCCTATTCAATAGTCTGGGAATTTTGACATTGCACTCACAGTATATATTTTCTTTAATGTTGTTTGTTGTTAGCAATATTTAACTTATTCCCAAGAGTTAGCAGCTGTCACTCAGTTAATACCAGGCAGAAATCAAATCTGCATGTGGAATGCACTTCATTGACTCTTGTGCAGAAAGGAGTGCAGTATTCTGCTGCATCCATTTTCAATAAGCTACCACAAGAACTCAAAAATCTTAGCAGTAGCCCAAACACTTTTAAGTCTAAACTGAAGAGTTTCCTCATGGCTCATTCCTTCTATTCTGTCGAGGAGCTCCTGGAAGAGCTAAAAAATTAAGCAAATTCCAGTGTTAGATTGTTGATTTTCTTTATTTAAACTAACGACTTGTCGTCTGAATATGTTTCTTATATTTCATTTTATCTGTTTCTACAATCTACAACTGAATATGTTTCTTATATTTCATTTTATCTGTTTCTACAATCGTGTTATAATTTCATGTATTGAGTCATTCCATGACCATGGACACTTCTCCTTAATGTGGTCCCACGGAACAATAAATAAATAAATAAAATAAACTAAGGTCATAAATCACTGGAACGTAAATTTCACATAATCGCCCTACTGGTCAAATCTTAATCCACGTTCAGCCAGAGGGAGTGGAGCGTGAAAGTAAGGTGTGACATAGTCCGACAGCTCTTGATCGCATCTGGTTTTGTTGATGAGACTTTTTGGCCCTTCTTCTCAGCTGATTTTACGTACTTCCGGTCTCCACCTCGTCCTTCTTTAGGAATCCGTCCCTGAAACGCTTCTTAGCTATTGCGTGTGCCCTATCCTTTTTGACAGAAAACACCTTCATAAGCAATTCCTTCCATACAGGTCTATTTTGTCTTACATCCGTTAGGTTATATGTGGTACTAAATCCACGTCCCCTCCTTTCCTTTCCTGGTGATATACTTTCTCTTCCCCGTCGTGTTGCATGTGCTGCAATTAAACGAGTAAGGAACACGTCCTGTCCGATTTTTTAATGATTCTTATAAAACTGTTGCCGGTTTCGAAGAAGATATTTCATCAGTATTCTTGAACATTGCAACTTGGCTGAACTGTGCTTGCAGGGCAATGCAAGGTCTAATCCTAGAGGATCAGCATCACGATACGTACAAAAAGCAAGCAACCCTTACAACCCATGAAGGCCACATGCCCCAATAATGCAGCACGACAATACGTTTACCATACACACCCGTTTTCTCGTTCCACTGCTGTTTTCCTTTCTCGTCTTCTGTGTCGCCGCACGCCTATGTTAATATCTTTCACCGTGCGTCCTTCATCCATTTTACACCCCACAATACCACAAGCCCAACGTGTTATGTGTAGGTATGACGGAGACGTATTACTGTCTGGCATTTGCCGGTAGCCATGTTGATACAATAGTCTTTACTTCACGGTTAGCTCTTCATCTTTCTTTTTTGCTCTTTTGGTGATTTATTGTGTGCCAATGGCCTTCCCGCAGTGTCAACACCGGTTCCCGTCAGGTCACCGACATTAAGCGCTGTTGGGCAGGGCTATCACTTCCATGGCTAACCATCCTGTCTGCTGAGCCCTTGTAACTGAGGAGCTACTTGATTGAGAAGTAGCGGCTCCAGTCTCTTTAACTGACACACGGGGGGAGGGCGGTATGCTGACCATATGTCCCTCCATATCCGCATCCAGTGACGCCTGTGGGCTGTGAATGACACGGCGGCTGGTCGGTACCGTCGCGTCTCCATAGCCTGCTGGTGTGGACTTAAATTATTATACTGTGTATCCAGCATAAATGCAAGTCCAGTTTCTGTCTTAGTTTAAGCCATGTGGGCATTCCGGTCAATAGTTTGTTTATATACCTTTTCGATGTAATTTGAAACCAAGCCACGTACATTACTGATGGCCTCTCTCTGTTCATATTACAAATATTCCTCTTTATTGGTTACGAATCATGTTCGCAATTCAGATGTACGCTGGCTTGGGCACGCAGCATTAAATGTATTACAATCCTGATGCCAACTGAACATTCTTTGTTAAATTTATCTAAAACGTTTTATCATTTGTTTTATAGAGATTTTGACAATAGATAATTGTTCTGAACTGAACTAAATGTCCATTCATGCTAGTTTTATTGGTATTCAATAGTTGCTAATGGAAATGTCCTTGTTTAATCTATGTTGAAACTGATCAACTGAAGACATTTTAAATTGTTATTGCCATGTGTTAAGTTTCAGTTTAACACAGGGCTATCCCAATTAAAAATGTTTAATTTCTAACTCTAAATTTGCACTGCCTTTCTACTTCTATTTATTGAAGTTTCTCACACGTACTAAAGATGTGCTAAGTAAATATATAAGTATCTCCAGTACCATGTTTTGATAAATTGTCTCTCCTGGTTCAAATGTTATGTTACGGAACATGGCACCTCACCACTCCCAACTTTTCACTAGACACGGCATTTTACTGACAATACTTGGGTGTCCAAATCTCCCGTATTTCCCGGCATCTCCTGTATTTGAATATACTTGTTCATAATTTGCCGGCTCTCGTATTTTCTGGCTGTTTTCAGCTTTTTTTACGTATGTATAAAAATTTTTCAAGCATTAAATTTTGTTCGTATGGTCAGAATTTTTTGAAACATTAGACAGCAGAAACAACTGATTCTATAGCGACATTACGTCTATATATTATCTTAGAAACGATCAACCGACCGGTGCTCGTATAGAACATACTGTGCAAACGACTATTTCTAATAAAACCAACATTGAGCCTTTATCAGTTGTTTTCCATTTTCTCCTCACAGTCCGTTTCTAATTCATTACATATGGAAACATTTCTATACGTTTTCTCGCATTCACAGTGCCAGTAATGGAGCTACATTTTTCCAGTGTAAATCAATTTCACTTTGACCCAGTAGAATATTTACCAAGTTTCGCTGACATACGATAATTACAGCCCACACTGGACCTTTGTGAGTGGCTGCACTTTAGTTATAACGAGGTTGTACAGGACAAAACGAATTTCGGTGTAAGGCACTGAGCTTTATAGGAACTGGAGTGGTTATTCAGTAGTTCGATGATCGTATTATAACTCCGTAGACACTGCTGGTACTATCATACTTTGGTGTTCTTCCGAGGGCTCATCAGAGTAAACAAGAATCTAAACTGTATCTAGTGGTCAGTAAAACACTTGTGATAAAAGATGCATCATAGCTCCTGCCGGTAGTTCCCGCAAACAGTCGCAGGTTGCGAAATCGGAGGAAGGAAGTACGACTAGCTGATAGCAGCTCATAACGTTCTAAAGTTATTCAACAGAATATGTTCCCATTAACTGGGGTAAATTAGTAGCTACAAGAAAATTGCTCAGGTTACAATGAACCGTGTGTCCATGATATCTCCAGAAAGATTAAACTCTGTTTAGGAAAATACATACGCGTATGTTAAAAAAATAAGACTCATAAGATACAAAACGAATTTAATCCAGAAAATCAAATTGATTTAACAGATTTTGAAGAAGCTTTCGATTGAGGCGCTAATGAATGGCTGTCGCTACCCGTAGCATGTGTAATAGTCAGTCAAAACCTATAAAATTTCCTTCATTCCACCGTTGCGGCTGATACAGCAATCAGCGTAAGATTTCAGATAAAAATAGAATATTGGCTACAGGGGATTTTGATTTGAAATTCCATTGAAGCGTTTGGCCTGTGGATCGCATCTTCATATTATAGAAATTATGTACGGCGTACGCCGTCCTTAAAAATGATTACACGATGCGAATACATCGTAAAAATGCGATTTTTACACTAAAAAGTTGAAAATCCCCAATACCTGCCAAGTGGTCAGTCAAAACCAATAAAATTTCCTCCATTCCACCGTTGCGGCTCATACAGCAACCAGCGTAAGATTTCAGATAAAAATAGAATCTTGGCTACAGGGGATTTTGATTTGAAATTCCATTGAAGCGTTTGGCATGTGGATCGCATCTTCATATTACAGAAATTAGGTACGGCGTACGCCGTCCATAAAAATGATTACACGATGCGAATACATCGGAAAAATGCGAGTTTTACACTAAAACGTTGAAAATCCCCAATACCTGCCAGGTGGGTTCTTTACTCGTTGCCATGCGTATAGTAAGCTTTACAAGTTAGAAACAGATGCACAGCAGAGCATGATAGAGCGTGTGCACAACATACACTCCTGGAAATGGAAAAAAGAACACATTGACACCGGGGTGTCAGACCCACCATACTTGCTCCGGACACTGCGAGAGGGCTGTACAAGCAATGATCACACGCACGGCACAGCGAACACACCAGAAACCGCGGTGTTGGCCGTCGAATGGCGCTAGCTGCGCAGCATTTGTGCACCGCCGCCGTCAGTGTCAGCCAGTCTGCCGTGGCATACGGAGCTCCATCGCAGTCTTTAACACTGGTAGCATGCCGCGACAGCGTGGACGTGAAGCGTATGTGCAGTTGACGGACTTTGAGCGAGGGCGTATAGTGGGCATGCGGGAGGCCGGGTGGACGTACCGCCGAATTGCTCAACACGTGGGGCGTGAGGTCTCCACAGTACATCGATGTTGTCGCCAGTGGTCGGCAGAAGGTGCACGTGCCTGTCGACCTGGGACCGGACCGCAGCGACGCACGGATGCACGCCAAGACCGTAGGATCCTACGCAGTGCCGTAGGGGACCGCACAGCCACTTCCCAGCAAATTAGGGACACTGTTGCTCCTTGGGTATCGGCGAGGACCATTCGCAACCGTCTCCATGAAGCTGGGCTACGGTCCCGCACACCGTTAGGCCGTCTTCCGCTCACGCCCCAACATCGTGCAGCCCGCCTCCAGTGGTGTCGCGACAGGCGTGAATGGAGGGACGAATGGAGACGTGTCGTCTTCAGCGATGAGAGTCGCTTCTGCCTTGGTGCCAATGATGGTCGTATGCGTGTTTGGCGCCGTGCAGGTGAGCGCCACAATCAGGACTGCATACGACCGAGGCACACAGGGCCAACACCCGGCATCATGGTGTGGGGAGCGATCTCCTACACTGGCCGTACACCACTGGTGATCGTCGAGGGGACACTGAATAGTGCACGGTACATCCAAACCGTCATCGAACCCATCGTTCTACCATTCCTAGACTGGCAAGGGAACTTGCTGTTCCAACAGGACAATGCACGTCCGCATGTATCCCGTGCCACCCAACGTGCTCTAGAAGGTGTAAGTCAAGTACCCTGGCCAGCAAGATCTCCGGATCTGTCCCCCATTGAGCATGTTTGGGACTGGATGAAGCGTCGTCTCACGCGGTCTGCACGTCCAGCACGAACGCTGGTCCAACTGAGGCGCCAGGTGGAAATGGCATGGCAAGCCGTTCCACAGGACTACATCCAGCATCTCTACGATCGTCTCCATGGGAGAATAGCAGCCTGCATTGCTGCGAAAGGTGGATATACACTGTACTAGTGCCGACATTGTGCATGCTCTGTTGCTTGTGTCTATGTGCCTGTGGTTCTGTCAGTGTGATCATGTGATGTATCTGACCCCAGGAATGTGTCAATAAAGTTTCCCCTTCCTGGGACAATGAATTCACGGTGTTCTTATTACAATTTCCAGGAGTGTATATGAGCGGACCCGCTGACAAAAACAGAACATGTGCTCCCTCTGAAGCTTGGGAGTGCATCTATTCCTAGCTTGTGCTGCATTCTTTACTCATGGCAATGAATGAGGTACCCATTTGACAGACATTGGGGATCTGCAACTTTTTGATATCCTAATCGCATTTTGCCGACGTATTCGCGTCGTGTAATCATTTTAATGGACGGCGTGCGCCGTTCCCAGTTTCTAGTACCTGAAGATGACTACCACAGGCGAAACGTGTATTGGAAATTTGAAAATAAAAACCTCCGCCACCGGTACTGTATTTTTGTCGTCAATCAAATTCTGTATTGTGAAATAAAAGTGCTAATAAATACTGGAGATAAAGGTACAAATGAGGTAATACTCCATCAACTCGTGAGACAGAGGTGTTTCCTTGCATCCTTTCTTCTTCATCATATATTTTAATAATGTCATTAAAATTTATAAATCAAATAATTATCCAGAATTTAAATTAGATAAACACACTAATTTATTTCCTTTGTAATCCAGGGAATAAAATAATAATTCAAGAAAGCGAGACGACCTCAAGTTAGCAGTATACCGGTAAAAAATGTGTATAGAATACAACATGAAGCTTTCATTACATAAAACGAATATTATTCATTATCGATGAATTAGACAATACGGTCGAAAATAATAACTGACAACGATGTAACTGAACGGGGCCATGTGTTTATATTTTGGCTGCGACACCAATAATGATTATTATAATGATTTAAATGAAAACCTGCAAACATTTCAAGCAATATGAGGAACAATAAACATAAAACTTACCTGTTGTTGTTGTCGTCATCCTCACTCCGAGGACTCGTTTTATGCAGCTCTCCATGCTAGTCTACCTTGTGCTTACCTTCAGAAACCGAAAAGATATAAAAGCAAGCATTTACAAAGCTGTGGTGACACCATTACCATTGTATAGCAGCGAGAAGTGGATGAATAAAAGGTAAGATGGCAGCGAAATGCAAGCAGCAGAGATGAGTTACTCGAGGACAATAAGGCGATGCACAAACAGAGATTTAATAAAGAATGAATATGTTCGAAATTGGTTGAATCGACACCCAACGACGAAGTCACTGAACACAGAGACAGGCAGAAACAATGTGTGGGAAGACTGAAGGACGACCCAAGAAAGTTCTTAAATACACCACGAAAGAAAGACGCCCACATGTACACCATGGAAAAGATGGGCGTAAACTTCGTGAGGACGGAGTCGACAAGTGCCTAATCTCTCTTGGCAATATAACGACGACGTTTTTTGGCTTTCGTATGGCCTTACCTGAATATGAGCAGCCTCTCTAAAATTCTTCATTATATTCCAAGAGCGCGTTTTACTGTAAAGAAAGAGTAAAATATTTTTTTCTTGAAGGATTAAAGCAGTAAAAGTTAAAAGTCAAAAGAGGCTCGGAGATAAGAGTTTGAAGGAGACCACTCTGAATAAGCAATTAGAATATGGTTACAAAGCCCGTCGTATCATTAACCCTGTCAATATTAGTTAAAGAAATTCTCCAAACTTGTTCACTCATTACGGTCTTAGACGATTCTCATCTGCTACTTCCCATGTTATTATGTAATCTACTCGGCTTCTTGTAGCTCATCTTAGTCTTTCTTCGTATCTTCTAATTTCACAAAGAACTTCGTTATTTCACCTGGCTATATGTTCAACCCAGTTCTCTTTTTATTGCTGCCATAATTACGCGTTGCACTCCAAACTCTTTCGCAATAATTTTTTATGTTTACTTGTCTCTTTCATTAACCTCCAACATGCGTATCTCCATTGCATACTTAGCTACTTGGTTTTCTTTTTCTAATTCGTGAGCTAAAAATTTCGCAGTCGCAAATCAAAACCGGTAAGAGAGACAGCTTGGAAACTTTCTTTTCCAGGCACACTGTAGTCATAATCTTGAAAACAAAGTTTAATTAAAACTGCCCTAGCTATTTTTACTCTTACGTGTATTTGTTTTACTGCTGATTCAGTCTTCAACTAACCAAAATGCAATTAATTTATTTTTTCCACAATACAGATTCATTTTTCAGTCTCAGTAACGTACCTGACTAAATGATGCATGCCAGACAACATAAAACACTCAGACTGTAAACTCTACGTTTCAGGCATGTGAAGCTAATTTTTGATAGACACATTCAGTTTACCAAAATTATTCTGTGCAATTTTCTCTCGTTCGTTTGTTTCCCTTACCGTTTATTTAGCCGGTATCTTCAGTTACCCATAGCACAGATTATTCATTTCGTTGTTTAAGTTTTTCATCTTAATAGTTCACGTGACTATATTTGGCAAGCCAAACTGGTAATGCGCTACACTTAAAAACTTTGCTTTTTATCACATTGAATGCTTAGTTGACCAAACGCTCTCCAGTGAAAGTTACTATTATGCTTACTTTTTTTGCTATCCATCTTATCTTTTAACACAAAGAATCAGAAACAGGTTCTATGACTTTATCGTTAATATACACTAGTTTTCTATGATGTGTTAATTATACATTGCTTTTCTCTTATTATACATACTCTTTAGTGTGTTTAGTGTCTAGATTTGCTGTTCAAGTTTACATCACCAGAAGCAAACAAACTTCACTAGTATAACTATACTGTTCTGGATGTACTTCGATTAACGATATGAAAAATTCCTGTAGAGGTAATATGAATAATTTGGTGTGGTGATGTGAAATCTCTTTGCCTGAATGCTCTTTCTGTTCTGAATTGACCACTGTCATGATGATACTGTGACAGCAAATAAATAACGTTGTATAGAAGCGATTGAGGAAGTGAAGTTAGGTTATCTAATGAATCAAGAAAGTTATATGAATGTTTTCCACAAGCGAAGGGGTATCAAGGGAGATTTAGCAATGTCACTTCATCGTGATAATAAACAATGAATGCAGACAGAATTCAAGGTTCCAAAATCGAGTGCCCTGTTTTGGAATAACCCACAGCGCTTCCTTTGAAGAAGTAACAGTAAACATGACGGTCAGTTTGGGCCAATCGACTGAATGCGACAGAGAGATAACAGCCTGTCGTGGAGTGGCTGCCAGAGATACAAGCGCGAAAGCCTCATTTAAGTTGTGAGCTGTGCAGGGACAGGTCTGAGACGCCGGTCGCCTGGTCACACTACGTCACTTCCTCTTTTAAGGTGGGTCACTGATAAATACGGCTACATTCCAATACTACACAGCGGGAAATCCAGCCTTTCATTCTGCGTTGTCATTAGATTTACTCAATGACGACCAACAAGTTTAGGTATTCGTGAATGTCTCAGGTTTTCGCACATTTAATTATGCAAACTTCAGTGAACTTCGATCTGTTTTGACATGGAGAGAAAATTAAATTTATATTTGTTTTTGTATCTGTTTCCTGGTTGTATGCCAGCTACTTTTTTAGGTTGTGTTACAAAGATGAAACATTGACCAATTGTGGTGCTGTTACTGTTCCTAGGGAACTGCCCGTCATGTTTGCTATTACTTCTTTAAATTAAGCGCTGTGGGTTATTCCAAAACAGGGCACTCGATTTTGGAACCTTGACGTTCGGTCTGCATTCGTTGTTTATTATCATGATGAAGTGACATTGCTAAATCTCCCTTGATACCCCTTCGCTTGTGGAAATCACTTATATAACTTTCTTGATTCATTAGATAACATGACTGAACTTCCTCAATATCTTCTATACAACATTATTTATTTGCTGTCACAGTATCATCATAACAGTTGTCAGTTCAGAACTGATCCAGGCTTCTTTACTACATGCATCATTTTTAACCATGCCCGAAATTTTCATTTTCTTTCTCCTTAACTGGTCTAGCGTTTTGTTCGTGATTACGTACCTACTATCGTCATAAATCATAGTTCTGTTCTCCATCCCTAATGTTCTAAAGCCATTAAAATAAAACAGGAACAATAGTGGATTCAATATGTTGTCCCACGGAACATTTATTTAATATACTTTGTATCTGATAAATACATACTCAAATTTGCTTTCGTGAGTAGTGTCAAAGCAGTGCCACTTAGTATATTTGTCATACAGTGTATTATTCTATGCCGCACTTGCCCTGGGAAGATTTTCTAGCCTGTGATGATTTTCTACACCGTCAGGTCTACTGACATGCTGAACCGAATTAGTACAAAAAAAAAACGGTTATGCACACGTCTTTTTACGTTGCATAGAGTTTATCTGATTTCTGTTAGTCGCTAGGTGCTTAAATTATCTGACGTGGAGAGAGAGGATATAAACAGACCTACCTTTTTTAAAACGTTGTAGTACTCCATCTGTGAACGCGATTGAGAGTTTTCGATTCCCTGTGTCGAGCCTGTGTCAGCGTAGAAATAAGCAACTTCCCGAAGCTGGTACGTAGTCTCATCCACTGTAACTTCTTAGAACAATAGTTAGAGTCAATTTTTTAATTGTCCCGGTTTTTGTTGGCTTCATTGTTCCTTTTAACGCTGTACAGATACAGAGTGTGACGGATGAGTATCAGAAGAGTGGCGGCGAAATACAGTTAATTAAAGAAAACTTAGGATGTACTCTCAGTGACGGAATATAGAAAGGGCTCGGACTGGAAGCGGAAGTAGAGATCGGGTGCCAGTTTGGTCAAAGAAATGAACGGGCACTGATTGGCTGGCCACCCTGCAAGAAGAGGCGGCTCATAGTGTTTATAAACAGGATCCAGACTCTTGTTCAGAAAATGTGTTGCCCATACATGGAATATGAGAAGGCTCTTTTACAATTGTCGTAATAGTGTTGTCAAGGAGAAAATTTACATATAGTCTTATTGCCAAAATCTACCACAGAACTGGTACGGAAACTTTGCTTTTAAAAGAGGTAGTTCAAAAAGAGAATAATTTTTACAGTATATGGGTTAGTAACAATGTGACAATTAGATATTAATCTGGTGTACGTTCACACAGAAAATAATGGCTAAATGTAAATATCTTCAAATTTTTTCGTAGAAAGAAGGCTAAATTCACTGTTACTTATTTAACAACAAACAAATTTACAAGTCATTTTCTTAAGTGAAACTCGTGTTACATTGCAAATGGGAAATACACTTCTGTGCTGAATGTGCTTTTACATTTAATCCATAGGAACGTAGTTTTCGGTGGGTCAATCGCTTTAGAACTGTTGCCTTACGTTTATGCAGGACAGAGAAATAAATTATTTAAATATTACTCCCTTCGCAAGATATTGTAGAGTGGTCAAAATAAATGTTGCATATTGCCGAAAAATAATATTGAACTTTTTGATCCAATAATACATGGTTTGTCTGTAATGCGATTCTAGAGAGAACAGTCAATGCTTGTTCCGCGAAGGGGCTGTGTGTGCAGTCAACGACAACCATGTCACGAGCTAACTTCGCAGTACTGGTGCAGTGTGCCATTAGGAGAGTTGTGTTGATTCAAGATTGTGCGGACAACAATCACATACAATCAGAGGCTCCATGCAGTCACTCTAGTGGAGCGAGAAATGGGACAGGTAGATGTCGCAGCGAATGTCATGCTGAGTCAAAGCGATGTCTCTAGAATCTAGAACAAGTTTCTATCCACAGAAGCAGTTGAGGATCGTCAAAGAAGTGATGGCAAAATAAAAACAGCTCATGTGCAGAACCGGTATCTGCGTATAACAGCAACCGGAAACCATCAACACAATGCGACACATCTACCCTGGTAGTTTCAAACAGCTACAGGAGTGCAGACATCAACACAAAGTACGAAATTGGCTCCATCAGCAGGAATTACGTCTCAGAAGGCCTGTTTCTGGATTAGACTGCATTGGGATACAACTCGCTTTTATCTTGAGTTTCTTGTCTGTCTCCTCCCTGAAAATACTGATATTCGAGTGTGGAGACAACGGGAACAACGTTTAAACCCTAACTGTATCGTACACCGTCACCCTTATCAGTGCAGTTCAGTCATGTTCTGAGGTGGAATCATGTTTGTCCGCTCTTTGTTGTAGTTTATCAAGTGGTATTTTGTTTATCATCTCTATTTTTGTTTTCTTATGACTGTATCTGACAGAACAAAACTGGTTTTGTTTCCTGCTATATTCAACATTGACAAGGAAGCAATATGCGACATTTATTTTGACCATTGCATTTAAAGGGACCGTAGGAACTGTTTCATTCCATCTTTCTTTTTAAGCTTAGGTAAATACTCTCTGCAGACACATAGGCTGTATTGTTTGATTCCAGAAACAATAAAATATCAACTTGTGAATAAAGTAAGTACGTTCTTTCTTTACTATAGGGATGGCTGTATACAAACGAACTAGATCAAATCACGTATCAGTGTGCTCATTTAGGTGAGACTTCATCTGAAGAAATGGCATAGTTTAAACAAATACCTCAACAACACACAAAATCTTACGCTAAAGACATAGAAAGTGTATTCAATGACCCTAAAATAATTCAGACAATCACATTTTCGATCGCTTATCAAAATTCCAGAACCACAAAAGCAAAAACCATCAACCTGCACCATCTATGTCAAGAGACGTTCAGTTAACTCACTCATTGTTTATTTTTAGAACATGAAGCAAAAGAGTTGTTAAAGAAACATGTATGTGGCATATTGTCAACACTTCAACCCCATATGAAATAGCAGTAAATATCGTCATACCACACATGACACTCGGAACAACTGCGCAAAACACGTAGAGAGCTACCTCAGCAAGGAATAAAACTTAAGTACAAGATGTAGGTATAAGAGACAATAATAAAGAAAAGCACAACCATGTTAAAATCACATGAGATCGACTATACTCATTCCCCATAAACTGTCTTGTGTAAGAACACAACAGACTACCTCATGCATCACCACCAAGGGAAACCATTGTACAAATTGCTCCCATCATGTAACAGGCACTAATATAGAGGGTGCAATCCAAAAATGTCACACAACACCAATAACATCTTCCAAAATGGCAGTCTGCCCCACAGTAAACATAATTTTCATTATATCTGTTCATACATCATCATAGCAAATCCTTATGAATTCCTCAAACTGTTCAACCGTCTCATGCATTACAGCTCCCCAAAACATTAAGGTATACCTTGAATGTCACTTAAACTCGCAAATAAATCTCAATATGAATACATAGAATCTTCAGCTCACATGTGATATTCCATTAATTTAGTACCACTCTGAGTTCCTTTGCCGCAAAAACACATGAAATATTACGGACTACAATTAATCTACAGAAGGAAAATGGGGAATTGTACGAGTACAAACGTATTCCACTTTAGATTCACTACAGACAAGAGGTGGTTCCGAAGAGTCACTCCAACATGTGCTAGTAATATGCCAGTACACCAAAAGTTTAATATCTCACCACAGTGATTTAAATAACTTTCCTTAAATGAACTGGTACAACATGTACATCATATCACGTAGTACGTGTAATTTTCTGTAAAACACACAAAAAAGTTTAACCCAAAGTCATGTATCAATACAACACTTACCACAATACATACCCGTCACATTCCACAACCAACGCCAGAGTAGCAAAAGAATATGATTTGACTCTGAAGTCATAAAAGCAATACAAAATTAAAAGAAAGCAAAATCGCCGGCTGCGGTGGCCGAGCGGTTCTAGGCGCTTCAGTCAGGAACCGCGCGACTGCTAGGGTCGCAGGTTTGAATGCTGCCTCGGGCATGGCTGTGTGTGATGTCCTTAGGTTAGTTCGATTTAAGTAGTTCTAAGTTCTAGAGGACTGATGACATCAGATGTTAAGTCCCATAGTGCTCAGAGGCATTTGAACCGATGCAGAATCTTCTCAATAGTGTATGCTCAACGTGCAGCAGTTACATCTCAGTGACGCAGAACCCAAGCAAATGAAATTCAAGAGAAGCAATCGGAGGTTACTTTGATACAGTTTTAATCTGAATGTAGGCTGTAGCAGGAAGTGCGACGAATACACAGGAGGCGCTTATGGGCTTGCCAAGGTGGCCTTCAATATTACGTATGTTTGTAGGTGCAGATGTTAACACTAAGCGGTTGATTGTTGACAGAAGGACACCATTTTGATACCTGAATTAAATGTTCGTTACTATTGCATGACAAAAAGTCGCCACTGACAATATACCATCATAACACAAAAGAGAACAGAACAAAGGCGACAAAGTGCGGTTACCGCAAACCAGGATTCAAAATGCACTGGCCTTCCATCTTAGGAAACCGTCGTCTACAACAAACGTCAATTAAATCGTACAAATAAGACAAGAATTTTGAGATGAAAGAACTGGACTTTCGTGGCCACTTGTTGACAAACTGCCTATTGGTAGAGGAAATACGTACTGAAACAGCCAGCATACTGCGCCAAGCAAGACCACCAGCTTGCAACCTGAAGAAAGAAGAGCTACAAGCCATTAAGAATCGTAATGCGGACAAGAGTAATTTGGTACTGCCTGCCGATAAGGGGAATGCGACCGTCATAATGAAGACCGAAGACTATGAGCAAAAGATCCGAGACCTATTAGATCCGACGACGTACCGAAAACTAAGCGCTGATCCGACTCAGCGTATCACACGGAATACGAATCGATTAATCAAGGCGTCTTCTCTGCCAGCGGACATACAGGGAAACCTGCGCAACACAGAAGCCCTAACACCTCGGCTGGGTGGATTACCCAAGATTCATAAGAAAAACTTTCCAATAAGACCGATTGTTAGCGCTGCTGATTCATCGACGCATAAAGTGGCAAAACACTTGGCCTCTCTGCTCCAGCCACACTTGGGGAAGAGCGACACATACATAAAGGACTCAGGACATTTCATTGAGAAACTGAAGAAACTGAAACTTTCACCTAACGACATCCTAGTCAGTTTCGGTGTTGTTTCTTTGTTCACGAAAGTGCCACTTAGTGACGCTCAGGAGCACATCGGTTTCATTTTCCCGCAAGACATCACAAAGCTCTTCCATTCATGTCTCACCACGAGCTATTTCACCTGGAATGGCGATTTCTACGAACGGCTGGAAGGCGTCGCCATGGGTAGTCCTCTTAGTCCAGTGGTGGCCAACTTCTTCATGGAACAGTTCGAAGCTCAGGCAGTGGACTTGGCGACTTGTAAACTTAAGGTGTGGTGCAGGTACGTCGATGATACATGAGCCATGGTGAAGAACAGCTCGGTGACTTCCTAAGACACCTGAACAGCCTGCATGCCAACATGAAATTTACCATGGGAGTAGAAAAGGACAAAAAACTGCCATTTCTAGAAGTGCTGGTCACAAGGGATATTGAAAACTTGGGACACAGCGTGTATCGAAAAACCGACACTCACGGACCAATACCTGCACAAACTATGAAACCACCACCCGAGCCAGAAAACGAGGCATGATTAATACGCTCATAACGCGAGCAGACGCGAAATGCGACACCTGAAAAGTGTTCTGAGGAGCAATGGGTACTCCACAAGTTATACTAGAAGTGTAACAGATCCAATCACTCGGCGAAGTAAAGAATCAGAAAGAGAAATGTCGGGTACGGCCTTTTTGCCATACATTCCCAGAGCGACGTACAGAATCGGCCGTATATTGCGCGAACACGGTGTAAAGACGATTTTCAAACCGACAAGGAAGGTCAAAGAGTGTCTTAGATCGACAAAGGAGAAAAAGGACCCACTTGCAATGTCGGGAATATACAGTATACCATGTACATTCGGAGTGACTGGACGATCGATCAACGCCAAGAGCAAAGAACATAAGCGACATTGCAGGTTGGGGCAGGTGGAGAAATCGGCCGTGGCAAAGCACGCCATAAGTGAGCCCGACCACGTAATAAAATTCGCCGATACGGAAGTTCTGGCTGTAGAGAAGCACTATGACACGCGCTTGTTCAGGGAAGCTTTAGAAGTACAAAACCACGCGAACAGTTTCAACAAGAAAGAGGAAAACCTTAAGGTAAACGGATCCTGGTTTCCCGTACTGCAGCGAACGACCGTCGCAGGTAGCAAGAGAACCGCACCGGAAATGACCGAGGAGAAGCCCTCGGACGTTGGCTGGCCGGGTACATATTGTCTGTGGCCGCGAGCTCTGCTCACCACCGGCAATGAAGGGCGAAGCTTCGACAATGCCAGCCACTCGTGCTGGCGAAACGTCAGTAAAGTCATTAGATGAACGTCGGCCGAAGAACCCGCGACAGAAGCCGATAGGCAGAACACAATTTCCTAAACAAGGGCAGAGAAACTGCTGCTTTAGAGATCACAGTAGACTCACAAATTAAAGACATGTGCATATTTTTAATTGTTTACATGTAACGTTTCGTAGGAAAGAACAGAAACAGATGTTTCCAAACAAGAAAACTCAACAAATAAGAAGTGCAAAAGGTAGCTCCATAGAAGAACGTAGACAATGAGGCAAATCAGTTGCATCTTTTGCATTCTAAGCGAAGCCCAGTATAAACATGAAAACCTAAACGAAATTCATAACAATCAAAAGAAACAAAGTAATATCCTTATCTTTGGAAATGTATACAGAAGGATATCCACATGATGCCTCTTTAAAACAAGTACAGTTTTGACATCAAAATTCAACAAGATGACTGAGTAGTATCTGCTGCTTAATCCAACAAAAGTGCAAGAGCCAGAACGTCTACAATAAATAAGTGAGGGTACCTTTAAGCATCAAACAACCTTGATGAAGTGGTCTCTCATACAACAGAGATCATTAATGTTTACAACTACATAAGATCTATAAAATATAAGCACAGACTAAATAAATTCACTGGCCTACATGAATTGTCAAAGGTGTTTTCCCAACATTATTAGTTATTAATTGGCTAGTGCACGAAAAGTTAACATCCACCACATTTCCATTCATTAGCATGCAATACCTACAAACAACACAGTGATTTGGCAGAAATAGAGTCAAATCAATGGATTCAATATGCACAGTGGGCAGTAGCCTTCAATCAGTTTACGGGAGAGTTCAGATACGTATTGCCTTTCGCATATGATGGAACAGACATTAAAACTCGCATTCCTCACACTGGAAACTAGCTACATGGCGTACTTTTACAATGTTACAGAAAAATAAGGCTTCAGTAACTTACGACAGTAGCAATAATAACAGAAACTTAACCATGTAATTTGCTGTGCTTCAGAGGCCAAGAGAAGAACCTGTAGGTACAATTCATTTTCTCATATTTAATCATATTGCACACAACATACTCCACATATCACCACAACATCTCCACATTATTTAGTCGTATTCTGAGCATAGCCCACATTTCCCATCACAGTAGACCTGTCCTGACCATAATTATCTCATTACACATCAAATTTTATAGCTTTGAGACAACAGCGGCAAGTAGATACAAGTATGCTTCACCATCATATTAACTTATTATGCTCTATTAAAAATGAAATAAAATAAAAAAAGCAAGCTGCAGGAATTATCGGAATGGAACAGAAACCGAAAGATGTGATGTTAGTGTACTAACTAGAAATAATTACAATTTCAGAAAAGTTGGATAATTTAGTCAACAGAAAGATCTTCACAAATGGAGCAGGTTAGTACGCAAGCAGTTGTCCGGCTTGATAGATAGGGTTGATAGAATTGTTCGATATACTCTTGAGGGATATCGTGCCAAATTCTGTCCCACTGGCACATTAAACTGTCAAAATGCCGAGCTGGTTGGAGGGTCTTGCCAACAACACTCCTAGTGTTCTCAATTGGGGAGAGATACAGTGACATTGTCGGAAAAAGTGGGATTTGGAAAGCACGAAGACGAGCAGCAGACACACTGTCGTGTGCGAGCGGGCATTGTTTTCCTGAAACGTAAGCACAGGGTGGCTTGCCATGAAGGGCAACATAACAGAGCGCCGAATATCGTCCATGTGCCACTGTGCTGTGAGGACACGCTGCAGCGGATGACAACCAGAGGGTTCCCGCAATGCACCAGCAGAGGCCGAGCCGATCAGATGCAACAGTAGCGGTAACAGAGCGGGAGATGTCTGATACACAGTAATTTACTTTCTTCTTTTTCTTCGCGTGTTTCTACAAAGAAATTAACTATACCCGTGTATTTTACTGTGAAGATTAGACTAGTGGTCTTTTCTGTGATGGCCTTCTGGTGTAATTTTCCTGTAATTCAGAAGCACCATGTCACGCCAAGAGTTAATCGGCGTGTCTTGGGTGATGATTTGGGTGCCTCTATCATGCTATTCCATGAGCCCCATGTTTATTCTGCAAGGTCTTATTACTGCCAAGAATTATGTGACCATTTTGACCGATCCGGTCATTCCCATCGTAAAACAATTAATCCCCAATCGTGATCCTATGGTCCAAAACGAAAGACCCCCTGTTCACACAGCCCGCATCGTCCAGGGCTGGTTTCGTGAGCACAAGGATGAACTTTCGCATATCTCCTGGCCACTGCAGTTACCAGATCTCATTGCTGTAGGGCATTTCTGGTCTGCTTTGCAAAGGAGCGTGCTTGATAGCTACCAATCACCATCTTACTTACCTCAACTTGCCACTATTTTGTAAGAAGAATGGCATAAGATTCCTTTGGAGACCATACATGACACGTATTTATCGATTTGGAGACAACCGTAGTCTGTTTTGTACGACAACGGTTTCCTTACGCCCTCTTAGGCATGGTAATGTGTTGTGATTTTGTCTTTTGAATATCTTTGCCCACCTCATGTATACTTCCATTAGCAGATTACAGATTCATTAGAAATAAAATAAAATCCTGAGAGAACGTAAAAGAAATGATTTTACCGCAGTCTTTTAGACAACACAGAGCTTATATTTATAGAAAACTTTATTTTTCAGTGCTTTTGTTGTGATGGAGCTACTCGAAAACATGCTGCCCACGGTTTTGCTACTATTCGCGTTGCTGACGACGACCTCCTCTGCTGATACTAAACCGCCTCACATCATTTTCATACTCGCCGACGATATGGTAAGTGCCATCAATTTGGATTTTAAGTTCGGCCCTGATCGCAGTTTTCTTGTTTCTTAATAATTTCGTGTTCTTTTGTTTACTCTTGCTGCATAGTGTGCGCTCAGTCGGGTGTTTATTCCATTCAACCAGTCATGAAATTCTTATTCACTTCTTCAGAGGACTGCGATCTTTTTACCTACATTCTTTTATCATTAATTTATACCGCACTTTTCAACGAAATATTACTTCGTTCATTGCTCTCCGTACACAGGTTGAAAAGTATAAAAGAATGACAGAATCTCAAACCGACATCCTGTTCTACCCGAGAACTTTCCTGTTCCTTTCCTTTGTTCTCTTTTGAGCTTTACATACACTATGTGTGTCAAAAGTATGCGGACACCTGGCTGAAAATGACTTACAAGTTCGTGGCGCACTCCATCGGTAATACTGTAATTCAATATGGTGGTGGTCGACCCTTAGCCTCGATGACAATTTCGACTCTCGCAGGCATACGTTCAATCAGATGCTGGATGGTTTCTTGGGGAATGCCAACCCTTTCTTCACAGTGCAGCACTGAGGAGAGGTATCAGTGTTGGTCGGTGAGGCGTGGCATCAAGTCAGCGTTACAAAACATCCCAAAGGTGTTCTATAGGTTTCAGGGCAGGACTCTGTGCAGGAGAGTCCATTACAGGGATGTTATTCCCGTGTAAGCACTCCACACAGGTCGCGCATTATGAATAGGTGCTCGATCGTGTTGAAAGATGCAATCGCCATCTCCAAATTGCTCTGCAACAGTGGGAAACAAGAAGGCGATTAAAACATCACTGTAGTCCTGTGCTGTGATAGCGCCACGCAAAACAACTAGGGGTGCAAGCCCTCTCCATGAAAAACACGACCACACCATAACACCACCGCCTCCGAACTTTAATCTTGGCACGCTGGCAGATGACGGTCAGTTGGCATTCACCATACCCACACCCTGTCATCGGATCGCGACATTGTGTACCGTAATTCGTTACTCCACAAAACGTTTTTCCACTGTTCAACCGTCCAACATTTACGCTCCTTACACCAGGAGAGGCGTCGTTTGGCAAGTTTTATCACCTCCCGCCTAACTGTCATAGTACCTGCAGTGGATCCAGATGCAGTTTCGAATTCCTGTGTTAAGGTCTGGATATATGACTGCCTGTTATACATTACGCCCCTCTTCAACTGTCGGTGGTCTCTATCAAACAACAGACGAGGTCGGCCTGTACGCTTTCATGCTGTACGTGACCCTTCACGTTTGCACTTCACTATCACATCCGAAACAGTGGACCTAGGGATATTTAGGAGTGTGAAAATCTCGCGTACAGGCGTATGACACAAGTGACACCCAATCTCCTGACCACGATCGGTGTCCGTGAGTTCCTCGGAGCGCCCCATTCTGCTCTCTCACGATGCCTAATGACTACTGAGGTCGCTGATGTAAAGTACCTGGTAGTAGGTGACATCACAATGCTCCTAATACGAAAAAGGTATGTTTCTGGCGATGTCCGGATCCTTTTGATCACATAGTGTATATTGCAAAATGGCTCTGAGCACTATGGGACTCAACTGCTGTGGTCATCAGTCCCCTAGAACTTAGAACTACTTAAACCTAACTAACCTAAGGACATCACACACATCCATGCCCGAGGCAGGATTCGAACCTGCGGCCGTAGTAGTCGCACGGTTCCGGACTGCGCGCCTAGAACCGCGAGACCACCGCGGCCGGCAGCAGGGAGTCCGAACAGCTCTTAGAGAAAGACGCGGAGGGAAATAAAAATTCGGAACCAACATCGCTCTTCATGCGCCTTCCTTGACAGTTGGCCATGTGTTACTTTGCCTCTCGACCCACACCAGCTGACCTGCTTCCCTATCGATATCCGCTTGTGGGGATTGTAAAGCTACCAGTATTTTCGAAAACTGTTTTCGGAAGATGTCCAAAATCCTGTACTCTTGTACCTCCAGATAGACCAAATGACCAATCTAGTAAAGGGTTATGTGATTATTGAAGCAGATAATTAACTTAACTATTGGTGTTTGTATCTAAACGAAAACAACATTTTAACGATGTTACTTTGTCCATATTATTTCTGTGATACCGGTGCATTTACACGGAAAAAAGTTTTTTTTTGAGTCTTATTAGCCGCATAATTTATGCACTCACTGACTAAGTGAATCTCCTGGAAGGAACGTGAAAATGTAGAATCTCGCGGTGGTAACATTGTGTAAAAAGTTTTCGGGTTTCCAGCCGAGGCAAATGATTAAAATTACACGAGGTTTTAGTCAAATACTCCTGTGGCCATTTTCAGGTACCAGGTGTCAACTCTTCGACGGGCGAATGACAGGCCGTAATTGCAACGTATCTTGTAGACCCCGGGTGTCCTGAGACCTCAAATGAGGTGAATTAGTCTCAGTAACTGACTAACTTCAATCGGAAGCCTAAAGACCCATTTGATCATGTGTATTCTCAACAGGCGGCTTATCCCTTCCGACGCAGAGCCACAGAAATGCAAGAAAATAAGTTTCTTTTCCTGCCTTTACTGTGTTTCTTGCGTAAAATCACTTCATTTATTTGATGATCTTTATAGCCGTTGCTCAAGTATGGTTCAAATGGCTCTGAACAGTATGGGACTTAACATCTGAGGGAATCAGTCCCCTAGAACTTAGGACTACTTAAAACTAAGGACATCACACACATCCATGCCCGAGGCATTATTTGAACCTGCGACCGTAGCGGTCGCACCGTTCCAGTCTGAAGCGCCTAGGACCGCTCGGCCATACCGGCCGGCTAGCCGTTGCTCCCGAAGACCTTGCGTAGGTGCTTCAGCTCGCGCGGCAGGTTTTTAGTGTCAAATATAATTCTTGAACGATGCACCAATGTTTGTAACACAGTGCCTTTGTCTGCCAGGTGATGATGGCTGATGGTGTGCAAGTATAGATCGATGTGGGTAGGTGTGGTGTCATCGCCAGACACCACACTTGCTAGGTGGTAGCCTTTAAATCGGCCGCGGTCCTTTAGTATACGTCGGACCCGCGTGTCGCCACTATTAGTGATTGTAGACCGAGCGCCGCCACACGGTAGGTCTAGTCTAGAGAGACTACCTAACACTCGCCCCAGTTGTACAGCCGACTTTGCTAGCGATGGTTCACTGACTACATACGCTCTCATTTGCAGAGACGACAGTTTAGCATAGCCTTCAGCTACGTCATTTGCTACGACCTAGCAAGGCGCCATATTCAGTTACTATATCTTCTGAACAGATAATATTGTGACTCATGTACTGTCAAGAGCGACTTTCGTCATTAATGGATTAAAGTTAAGTGTCAAACTAATTACGTCCGCTTTCTGAATTCTAATGCCTTGTCATGTTCCAGACCTCACGTCAGTATAGTACTTCCCTCCTCACGCCAGCCTGCGTGAGCTAAAACGCGTACATTTCGGCCTCCTCTAGTAACACGGTGTTGGCTCTTCTGCCTACACAACAGTAGGCTTTCTTCAGATGCTGTTGTCAAGGCGTTCATTTCTTTTACGGGGGATGAAATCGCCACACACCGTCAGGTGGCTTGCGGAGTATGGATGTAGATGTAGAAGTCGTCGAGGAAGTGCAATGCATTGTTTTTTTCTACCTCCAAGGTGAACTGCATGTTACTGTTAATGACGTAGAGATATTTCAAGAACTCTTCAAGTTTCTCACGCCCGTGGGTCCAAATGACGAACGTGTCGTCAACGTATAGAGAGAAATAACTAAGCTTTAGTTACTCCGTATCTAAAACTGATCGTAATGTCTACTTACGAAGTTCAAGGCAGTTAATTCGGCTAACAAAATCTGCTGAGTTTTTAACATGATGTTCACAGCGCCCCACATGTGGAGTGAGGACACTAGCGAAGTATTTCGCCAGCTTATATGTAGGTGAACGGATAGTGGATACAATGAGGAGGAATGGAGTGCCTTCATTGTAGATCTTCGGTAAAACATAAGCAGTAGATGATCTACGTGCCTGAGAAGTCGAGAAGTTTTTCTTTTATTCTAGACGTTGCGTCGCGTCGGAAATTCTGGTAAGTAACTTGGTCCAGTAGTGAAAAAAATTTGCGTACATTATAGTCTTCGCATTCCAAGAGCTGGTAAGTGCGACAATTATCGCATGATCAGCTTAACAGCTCATGCATCCAAGTTGCTGACAAGAATAATATACAGAAGAATAGAAAAGCAAATTGAGGATGTATTAGATTACGATCAGTTTGGCTTCAGGAAAGGTAAAGGCGCTACAGAGGCAATTCTGA
The DNA here is from genome assembly GCF_023898315.1 of Schistocerca nitens. NCBI lineage: Eukaryota > Metazoa > Arthropoda > Insecta > Orthoptera > Acrididae > Schistocerca > Schistocerca nitens. The sequence goes on from NC_064617.1 coordinate 63,395,980, forward strand.
CGTTGCGGTTGATAATGGAAGGCAGACTAGAGAAAAATCAAAACACGTTCAGAGGATTTGTTGACCTGGAAAAAGCGTTCAACAGTGTCAAATGTTGCAAGAGGTTCGAAATTCTGAGAAAAATATGGGTGACCTGTAGGTAGAGACGGGTAATATACAGTATGTACAAGAGCCAAAAGGAAATAATAAGAGTGGATGACCAAGAACAAAGTGCTCTGGTTAAAAAAGATGTAAGACAGAGATGTAGTCTTTCGCCCATACTCTTAAATCTGTACATCGAAGAAGTAACGATGGAAATAAAATAAAGGTTCAGGAGTGGAGTTAAAATTCAAGGTCAAAGGATATCAGTGACACAATTTGACACAATTTACTGATGACATTGCTATCCTGAGTGAAAGTGAAGAGGAATTACATGATTTGTCGAATGGACTGAACAGTCTAATGAGTGCAGAGTAAATGGAAGAAAGGCCAGAGTAACGAGTAGTAGCAGAAGTGAGAACAGCGATAAACTTGAAGGCAAGATTGATGGTTACGAATTAGATGAAGTTAAGGAATTCTGCTGTCTAGGTAGCAAAATGGTGGACGGAGGACATCAAAAGCACAAGCAGATAGAGGCACAGAGGGCATTCCTGACCAAGAGAAATCTACTAGTATCAAACATAGGTCTTAATTTGAGAAGAAATTTTTAGGAATGTACATTTGGAGCACGGCATTGCTTGGTAGTGAAACATGTACTGTGGGAAAACCGGAACAGAAGAGAATCGAAGCATTTGAGATGTGGTGCCACAAGCAAATGTTGAAAATGAAGTGGACTGATAAGGCAAGGAATGTGGAGGTGTAGCGCAGAATCGGAGAGGAAAGGAATATGTGGAAAACACTTACAAGGAAAAGGGAGAGGATGATAGTATATCTGTTAAGACATCAAGGAATGAGTTCCATGGTACTAGAGGGAGCTGTAAATGGCAGAGACTGGAATACATCAACGCAAATAATTGAGGACATAGGTTGCAAGTGCTACTCTGAGATGAAGAGGTTAGCACATTAGAGGAATTCATGGCCGGCAGCATCAAATCAGCCAGAAGACTGATGACTGAAAAAAAAAGTTAGTTACGGCTGAATTGACCTTGTTAGCAGGAAGGACCACAATGCTTCCATCACTGGGTAGAGCTCGCGTCTCATTACCTTCAGCTCTGCTCTGTGCGACGCTGGTAACTTTGATTTCTTGAGAACAGGGCTCGATTCACGCCTTATTTCGTCCCCTGTTTCTGAGTTTGCGGACTGTCTCTTCAACGCCAATTATTTCACAGATATGAAAGTCCCGTGGCGAAGATGCCAAATGAAGTCCTCTCTTAACTATTGACGTTGCACCGACGGGTATATCTCTCGCCGTGAAAGTGATGAAGTTGCGTTCTGAAGGTCTGTGGTCCTAACCGTGTTGTTGCGAAAGGCAACCTAACTTCCCTTTTTGCTTCTCTGTTGTCTGTTCCTGTGATGAAATTTGTAGGGAAACCGTAGCTGCGTCGACACAGTCCAAAGTTGTGTGTACTCTTGATAGTTGCAGATGGAAGGCCATAAGAACACTTCCTCCTTCCAATCTCATCCAGCTGTGTATCTTTTCTTGCAGTGGCACAAAGGTGACACGGCGAATCATATCAACACCACCGCCTACAGGACTATATTTCGTCGCGCTGCCTTGGCACTACTACGAGAAGGGGGACGTTAATATTAGGTGTAACCACACTTTGTAACGTCGTGAACTCTACTATGTATAGATTCAACAAGCTCTCTGAATGTCTGTGCCTCAAAAGACAAAACCAAAGAATGTACTGATGTTGGATGCAGATATATGGAGCGGTGTCGAAGTTCTGACTAATCGCGAATGTGTCTCAATTGGTTCAGGGAGAGGATTTGAGCAGGCCGGTCAATTTCAGGTATGTTATTGTCCACGAACTACGAGGTGTGGCTAGAAAAAAACCGGACTAGTACTGGTGAAACAATAAAACGAATGCAATAAGGCCGAAAGTCGCGTGGCCTTTCACGAGACTCTCGCTCCGCCTACTGCTCGAGTTTCATCAGCCTCCTGCACTCAGTCTGCCCGTGGCGTCTGTTTTAAGTAGTTGACGTTTTGTCTGTGCGTCGGAAAATGTTGAGTGTACAGAAAGAACAGCGTGTTAACATCAAATTTTGTTTCAAACTAGGAAAATCTGCAAGTGAAACGTTTGTAATGTTACAAGTGTACGGCGATGATTGTTTATCGCGAACACAAGTGTTTGAGTGGTTTAAACGATTTAAAGATGGCCGCGAAGACACCAGTGATGACACTCGCACTGGCAGACCATTGTCAGCAAAAACTGATGCAAACATTGAAAAAATCGGTAAACTTGTTCGACAAGATCGCCGTTTAACAATCAGAGCAGTGTCTGAGTTAACAGGAGTTGACAAGGAAAGTGTTAGGCAGATTCTTCATGAAAGTTTCAACATGAACAAAGTCATGGACCCTTCACCAAGACAATGCCCCAGCTCACAGTGCGTTGTCAGTGAAGACGTTTTTGGCAAAACACAACATTCCCATCTTAGATCATCCACCCTACTCACCTGATTTGGCCCCCTGTGACTTTTTTCTTTTCCCTAAAGTCAAGTCAGCTTTGAAAGGAACTAGATTTGAGACTGTTGAAGCGGTAAAAGAAAAAGCGACGGAAGTAATGTATGGACTTACCGAAAATGATCTGCAGCATTGCTATGAACAGTGGAAAATTCGTATGGAGCGGTGTAGAGACCGAGGAGGAGAGTACATTGAAGGAGATAACATGAAATTGTAAATAATTGTAAATAAATGTTTTTTCCAGCATCAGTCCGGTTTTTTTCTAGCCGCACCTCGTATTGCCTAACAGGTGCTGCTTATCAAAGGGTGGATTTGCATGTTGACACAAACTGTAATCACCTGCGAGTTGTTTCTGTACTAGACACAGTTCACAATGCTCTAGAGAGTGTTCATATCCCTTACATTTAGCGGTTTCCCATGAGCAATGACTAACCACGAAAACCAATCTTACCCGGTAACACTATCTCCACCGTACCTCACAGCTGGCTTTACACACGATGGCACGTAACGTTCTCCACGAATTAATCAAACACAAATCCTTCCATCAGAATGCAAGCGTGTTTCATCACTCCGGATCATTTATTTCCAACTGGTCGACAGTGTGTCTCATTTTTTTAACTCCCTACAAGCATTCATTTGGCAAATTTAACATCTGGAAGGACACTGGAATTAATGAGCGATTCCTTCCCCTGATTTTACGCGATTTTTCTACAACGGCCGGCAACAGTGGCCGAGCGGTTCTAGGCGCTTCAGTCTGGAACCACGCGACTGCTACGGTTGCAGGTTCGAATCCTGCCCCGGGCATGGATGTGTGTGATGTCCTTAGATTAATTGGGTTTATGTAGTTCTAAGTTCTAGGGGACTGATGACCTCAGATGTTGAGTCCCATAGTCCTCAGAGCCATTTGAACAATTTTTTTTTCTACAACCACGCTCCGCAGTAATCAACGGTCCCTGTGTCTCAGTACATAAGTCCATCATTAGCTGCGGTTCTTGCTTCCTGTTTTCACTTCACTGTCACTTCACCTGCTGTCAGGCATCGCTGATTGGTTTGTAACTAGGGTGAAATTCAGTGACCAGTCCACGTTTGTCGTCTCTGAGTTCACCGACTACTTGATTCCATTGCTTTGGCTACTCTACCGAAAACACAATACTCCTGCGTCCTTTCATACTGGCGGGTCTGCCTGACGTGTCATCCAGCGATTAATTCCACATTACGTACGTGCAACTGGATACTTTTAAAATAATAGTGTATGTTTACCATAGTTGAGAATATAACTGGAGCCACCACAATACATTGATTGCAGCAGAGCAAGACCCTGTTATCTGACTAATAAGTGACAAATAATGCATAATTGGGTGGTGACAACAATGTCAGTTGCTTAGTAAACGCTAAAAGTCTCAGAGAATGGCGTCTGATCAAGTGGCAATGTTACTAGAACATATAGATTTTTAAACGGGCTGCATTGTGAGTCCGCATGTGACTGCCTGGTCTAATTCTTCAATACCAAAGCGTGTGGAGCATTTTGACAAGTCAATAACTCTATGCTGGATTGAATGAGTACGTGACGTAATCCACGTGCACAGCAAATGTCCATTCCGAACAAATCTGTCCATACCAAGGAGGAGGAATGGCATGTTGCTCAACAAGCACATTATAACATATTCATGTCTGTGCGTGCCGTCTCTCACAACATCCAGGTATTCTGCTCCACTGATCACATAATAGCAACAGGCTTGAGAGAGGACGAGTCATTCACTATTTTTCATATTCAAGGCCTCTCTGATTTCACACTGTGATTTTACACTCAAGACATTTTTGTGAGACGACAGGAAGTTATCAACACGACCAGATACTGATGGTACGATACATATTGTTAATTCATGCGAGATATTTGTTGTGGATCACCTTTGAATAGCATTTCCTGGAGTTGAGAATAAGCAGGCAATTTGGTCATTTAACAGCAAATCTCGCAGTGGACGTTTGGGCTTTGGAAGACATGTGGAGCTATCAGGGAAAGGAATAGCTCCAAGCACTTACAGGAGACAGAATGCTGGTCCCATGAACTTCTCGCACCGGTGTGCAGACAATGCTTTTGGCGAAAGAGGAAAAAGGCTGCCTCCATGACCTACGTGTTAGATGCCTTTTGCCACGGTAGGTGGAGGGGTGTGAGAGAAATTCAGGTTGCCCTTCCAAGGCATTTCGACAGTGTCGTAAACATCGTTTGTTAACAGAAGGGTGGCCGTAAAAGTTGAAGTGTTTCCATGTTCAAAGTGGAACTGATGGTATCGAGGGAGCTGTCAGGTCGTGTCATCCCTCTGCCTTCTGAGTTTCTGGGAAACCTCAGATCTTTGAAAACAATTTTAGAACATTTATGGTGCCTCTGGAACGGTCTACGTTGGAACATAAAAGCAGTTCTCTTAGTTTACCAGACGCTCCTGGTCAGACACGCTGTAACATTTGGGCCATCTAGATAACGATCTCTGTGATACGATCTCTGTGATAAAAGTGCTGTTCACTTTACGACTAAATGAAAACTCACAGCGTGCTGCCTAAAGCGCTGTGGAAAAAAAAAAAAAAAAAAAAAACATGTTGGGAGCACAACGTGTTCTTCTCTATGCGTTGGAATATACAACTCAGGGATTGGCTTCTTCCTCATGGGTAGAGCAGACGACTTAGAGGCGTGGGGGGGGGGGGGGGGAGGTGGCGAGACATGTAGGTCCTGTGGAGTTCTGTAATTGGCATGAAACCCTTGTTGGGGTGGTTGCATGTGTGCTTTTCAGGAGTTTACTGAAGTTTGATGGAAAGTGAGTAAAATCGAAACCTGTTCTTCTGATTCAGACTCCGGTCTGGATAGGATTCTGGTCTTGACTATTGCAATGAGGGGGCTGCACTTGGGAAACTCTTCCTGAGTGTGACTTCACGCTGGCATTGGTTTTGACTCTGGAGCTTGTGGTGAGGACGTAGCTGTACAGACAGTTACGTTAGTCATCTCGGACAGCTCGCTGTGCTGGGAGCAACCTTATTCGTGTCAGGTCTGCCGCCTTCACGTTCGAACTTCTCGTGTGCACTGCCGTGTAAGTGAGAAATCGGTTCGCGGCACGATCAGCAAACACGAGTGTCACAAGCTGGAATCTGCCGAAATTTCAGGGCTCCTTTAGAGATTAATTGCGATCTGTCTAACAGATTGCTAGCCACGACTTCACATATTTTGTGACCACGATAACGAATTACAGGCGCTGCTCATTACTGCTCTGCACAAGCTCAAACCACGACTGTCCCATGAGACAGCGCTGAATTTGTACTCAGCTGTACCAGCGTAGTATAGAATAAATGCATCAAAGTCTATTCAGTTTTAGATAGTTTCATATTGCCTTATCCACGTTTGGAGCCAAAGTAAACAGTTTACTCTGACAAACCTTAGTTTTTACCAACCTACTGCCAACCATTGAAGTGTTAACTATTTGTTGTGTCCACTTGTGTTGCCAACATGTCATGATTTATTTATCACCATGTATAACCTTTATTATTTGTCCTATTTTATCATCAATGAAGCTGCGCCATTATTTTTATGAAACCTCAGTTCCATGGTGATATATTAATCACCCACAAACAGTTGACTACAAAAATGACAAGGCCATCATTTAATTAAATTATTTAAGCATATGAGTTCAATTAGATTCTAATAAATGTGATAACCTCTAAAGCAAACTAATAACAACAATCTCAGTCAAAGAGCAAAATCAAATTTAGCAGAATCACGTTCCAGGTGGAGAACTGGAAGGCTTACTGGTTAAAGTGATTAGTGCCAGGGCATAAACTCAGTCACTTGTAGCCTTTCGAATCATACCACAAGTCCAGTGTAGTCTTGCAGCCTTGCATCTCAATCGTCAACCCATACGTAGGCTGTCGTATGCTTGACAGTAGTGTTTGCATCTTCAGTACTCCAATAATCGTGAAGCAGGTATGCTATGTCGTCAGTTCCCGCACAACAGATCGGCAATGTTGTGGGCAGCTCCCTGGCAGGGGCAGCCATCCCTGTCCATGCCCTCCTCAGCATTCCAAGTACAACACAAAGTCGTCAAGACTGATCACCAGGAGGCAGAGCCGGCGCTGGCAAAGGGCGTCGCCAACACGGGAACTACTTGCGTCCACACAACACATGATAGGGCAACAATAGCCACAGTATTCCGCGGAAGGCAACTATATAAGCTGGTATATAAGCTGGTCTCAGGACAGCGCCAGTCAGTCACGCTTTAAAAGCCTCTCCCGATACAAGTAACTACTTACGCCATCTACTTACGCCATCAAACAGGATTCCTCTCGAAGTCCGTCGTTAGGGACAAATGCCTTTGTCGGAAGTCATCGTCTACTCTTCTCCCGGTCTCTCACTTCGGTTTATATCCAGGGATGTGCAGCAACACAGTGCATTCGTCATTAGTAACGTCATTCTGAATTGGACATTTTGGCTTTCAGCCCCACACTGAATGCTGCTTATTGAACCTAATCCGGAACAATCGTCATCGTTGGACTCGGACTCACAGACCACAGACTTAACATCCAGCCGCGCGAGGTAGCTGCGCGGTCTTGGGCGTCTTGTCACAGTCCGCGTGGTCCCCCCCACCCCCACCCCACCCCACCCCCACCCCGTCGTAGGTTCGAGTCCTCCCTCGGGTACGGGTGTGTGTGTCGTCCTTAGTGTAAGTTAGTTTAAGTTAAATGAAGTCTAACATCCAGCTAGTGATCATCGCCTAACTTATCTTCTAGCAGGTGCTCATTCCTGACTTGGCTCCACGCAATGTTTAATTCCGAACGTGTTTGCTCTGTGAACTTAGTGTCGTACCAGTGTCCTCACTGCTTACTGCACATCTCACTTATTATAGTGATCCACAGTTATTTTGTACCTGTTGTGCTACTCTTGTCAGTGTGTTCTTTGCCTATGTTTGCACAGTGTCAAAGGATACGTTTATTTGTACAATAAAGTTGTTATATCCTGGATATTGTTTTTGTGGTGTCACCGCCAGACACCACACTTGCTAGGCGGTAGCTTAAATCGGCCGCGGTCCATTAGTACATGTCGGACCCGCGTGTCGCCACTGTCAGGATCGCAGATCGAGCGCCACCACACGGCAGGTCTCGAGAGACCTACTAGCACTCGCCCCAGTTGTACGGACGACATTGCTAGCGACTACACGTACGAAGCCTTTCTCTTAATTGCCGAGAGACAGTTAGAATAGCCTTCAGCTAATTCCATGGCTACGACCTAGCAAGGCGCATTAACCATATCTGGAGAGAGTCTCACTTGTATTATCAAGAGAAATGTACCACAATGAATTAAAGTTAAGTATACGAGAAGCTCCGTTCTTTTCTTTATAGCTTTCATCACGTATCCTGTTTCAGACTTAACGCCAGTCGGCGTGTGTGTACGCGTGCCTTTCGGTTACCCGTCACTGTGGACTGGCTGCCTTGTCAGTCCACTACAGTTTTCCTTTCTCGTTAAGTTTAACGCTTCATTTGGGGATGAGGATAGGACAGTGTACAACTTTAGTTCGACAGAGGACCTTAAACACCCGCAATATAGCAGTAACTCTAGATATCACTCATCCCTCAGAACTTCTACATCTATATCTACGTGATTTCTCTGCTATTCACAATAAAATGCATGCAGAGGGTTTAATGAATCACCTTCAAGCTGTCTCTCTACCTTGCCACCCTCGAACGGCGCGCGGGAAAAACGAGCTCTCGATTCTCTTACGGTATGTCCTTCAGTACATACAGTTGAGTGTGGAGGTATTTTTCGGACATATATCTGCAGGTACCCCACTCCCTCTGGGGACCTTTCCAATCACCTGTGTCGGCCGGTGTAGCCGAGCGGCTCTAGGCGCTTCAGTCTGGAACCGCGCGACCGGTACGATCGCAGGTTCGAATCCTGCCTCGGGCATGGATGTGTGTGATACCCTTTGGCTAGTTAGTTTTAAGTAGTTCTAAGTCTAGGGAACATGATCTCAGATGTAAGTCCCATAGTGCTCAGAGCCATTTCCACCGTTAGAACCATCCAATCATCTAACAAATATCTTCTCCACCATCTTTGGTCTTCATTCTGCGCCGCCTGGATTGCAACAGTTTCGTAAAAAGTTTGAACCCTGCGCGAACTATGCTGTCTGTCCGAGACAATAATTCATCACCCGTGACATCATAGGGCCCAAACAGCACTGAACATACTTCGTCATCTACACACGACCGAAGATCTTTCAACTTCTCAACAGTAAGTTAAACCCTGAATCAGAACCACTATATGAATATGGTATATGAATAAGTACTACTGTATGAGCAACTGAAGACCAGTTTTCTGGAATAATCCTACTTACAAGTCCATGTTGCTGCAGCATGACATATGTTGTTTCAGTTGCCGTTCTTCAGTTTCCACAAGTAGGTCATTCAGTCATAAAGAGAATAGATTGCCTGGATTCAAAGATTTGCCAGAGACTGCAGTCTCTACTGCTCCATCTACAATTGCAAACTATCCTATGCCACATTACTAGTTCGAGAAACATTACTGGTTCAAGCCCCACACAATGGTTTCTGCATGGATCTTCTGAAGCTTAAGAATCAATCTCCTGAAACATGTCTCTCCATCATCTGTGTGTTCGAAAAATCGCACCGATTGACAACACATATAATAGACACACGACCCATTTTGCTGACTAACCCGCAATCCCCTCAGTCTTGGAAGCAGGGCCTCAGGCAGGCAGCACCTCGACCCCACAGACCATCCCTACCGCCGTTGCATATAGCAACTTCCATCATGTAGACAATGTTTCATGAATCGTTGTACAAACAATGTATTGTATACATTGTTTGTACATGTGGAAATGTTTAGCGAAAATTGCAAGATGCAATATCGAGCAGACATCTATCTGTCGGCTCTCAAAATGGTGGTGGACTGTAATACCTGGGATGATGGCGATCATGAAAGAAACGGCAACGACATGTCACAAGTTTCATGTGTGCTACGTTGGCTCTTGCCTCTAATTTCTTGCACCTTTCTCTAGAGATCAATGGACACTCAGTGAATTTTTAGACAGGCACTGTGACTTAAGCTATATCTATCAACTGGGACACGTACTGTATTTTGGGGTCACTTCCCCTTCATCCATTTAGCTCCCTTCTATATAGAGAAAAAAGTGATATCATCCAGATCAAAGGAAAATTTCAGGCCCCAAACTCCTATCACTCCCACACCATTCAGATATGGTGACAGATGAACCCCTTACTGCAACCTTCTGGGACTCAAGATTCGCGAAGCGGAACCCACCATCCACAGTGGGGCCACAAATTCTTATAAGGCAGTAGCAGAAAAAAATTCTCTTCGTTTTTGATACCCTCACATCTGGAGTTGCGAACTTCGAAGATCATATCGATCTTCTGCCTACAGCTCGCTCTCGATTCTGCAAAACGGACAGCGTCCTATTTCGTCCTATTTGACCAGAAAGACAAACTGTGGGATGTAGTCTACCGGCTTCAGGATGCGGTTCTCATCACTCCTACTGCAAACTGTCAAGGGGCCACACCCATAGTCTTGGGTAAAAAACCAAGTGGTGCGCTGCGAATTTGCGGCAACTTCAAGTCGACTCTAAATGCGTGGTGCGGGTGGAAATATCTGCTGTAACGTTGTATAATAACAGACGAGTTTGCGACCAATCAAGAGTGTGATCCGGCTGCCGTAAATATGATCATGAAATTTATTTACGCCGAAGATGATGGCCAGGGCCTCTTTTTCGATTTCACCATAGTTACACTTTGATGTAGACATGAACGCAATCGGCCGTTTGACGCCATCTATGACTTGGGAAAGGACGGGCCCCCACCCTCAATCAGGAACGTCGACCGGCAGATTCAGTGGATAGAGCGGATTGTACGCCATTAAGAATGTAAGGCGGGGGAACGACTGTCAGACTCAGAAGTGCTGTGTCACATAAAGGCATCCATTCAAATTTGACATTCCTTCGGAGCAACCGGTGAAGGGTCAGCAATGGCGGCTGTATGTGGGATAATACGTCTGCAATACTTTGGTTGACGCTGGGGCGGACTTTAGCTGCATCGTGTCTTAGGAACGGGTAGGCACTGGATCGTGTCGACATACTCTGACATAGGCTGAATACCAGAGGCTGTGAACACGTATCAGTAGCAAGTGACTTGGGAGATGAAAAACAACGTTGATTTGTCCTTGTCACATCTGAGGTTTGCCTCTTGGAGCACTGTGCAGGGGGCCTCCAGGTCAATGCTACCTCCCTGTCATCATTGGCGACGCCGAGTATGTGGGCAAGACATGTGACAACTCAACACCCACACACACACGCACACACACACACATACACACTCATCTCTATCCACGCTTTGACGTGTAGGGAAGGTTGTTAAGTCTCTGCCCCTGGGAGCAAACATCTCGCAAACGTCAAGGCTGCTAGGACGTTCGCGGGCTTATGTGTTGAGCATCTATAGAAACTGGTTGAAATATGGTGAAACCTCGAGTAGGTGACGTGGTGGTAGACATCCACGCCTCGCGAGAGAAAGAGGAGGTAGGAAACTTTACCCCTCTGTAAACAAAGATAGAAGGCGATCTGTGACATCTTACGAGAGAGTGAAAGCGCACCTAGGTTTTCATGGTTCCTATGACAGTAATAGGCCACCTCGTCATATGTGAGTAGGTGCCTTTACAATGGACTACCTGCATCCTTTCATTGATTTCTTCCCATCACGCAAGTGGGTTCTTTCATCAGGATAACTGTCCGTGGTTACGACACTGAGGCTACAGTGGTTTTACAAGCATGATAGTTTACCTAGTATCTGGTACCACATAGGTCCAGAAATGTACCAAGGACTTGTATTCACACTACACGTAATCGCTACTATGTTGCTTCCCAGATGTGTACCCACTCGGGATTAAGTAGGTTGTTATGATGTATTGCCTCATCTGTGACTACGCTTTGGTCGACGTCTAATCAGAAGTTGTTCTTCCTTTCATTCGGCGTACAGACGTCAATTTTTATGCCACTGATGTCCCACACCCACGAAAACGAGTTTATGAAACCTGCTAGGGCTGCGGGGCCTAACTCTATTAAACAGCCTACGCCATTCGTCTAAAGTTCTGATTAAAGGTACATAAGAGCTGGTCTGCCTCGCGTTGCCTAAATTAGACACTGACGTAATGATCCTGTAGTTCAACTAGTTTTAACTTTACTAAAAAATAATAGCCGGAACTAAATTTGTGCCTTCCACTTCGTGTCCAACAGGGCTGGAATGACGTCAGTTTTCACGGGTCCGATCAAATCCCCACGCCAAACATGGACGCACTGGCTTACCATGGGATCATTCTCAACAGCCACTATGTCCAGCCACTCTGCACGCCGTCCAGGGCTGCCTTCATGACGGGAAAGTATCCCATACGCACAGGTGAGCGCACAATACACGACGGAAGAATTATCACACCTAGACATAGTACTTTTAGTTTTAAGGGCGTCTCTAATCTACAGCAGTTGCCCTGTATTCCCATTCACCAGCATATACGACCATGGCAGTCTTCCTGTTCTTCATCATTCCAGTTACTCCCGCTCTCAGTGTCTAGGCCGTCAGTGGTTACTCCTTGCCGGTGACGACAAATACATATTGCTTTGGACCATCGTTCTTGCTTCATTCGCCGTACATGGCCATACCATTGAAGAGTACTTTTCGTCAATTCTTTGCACAGCCGGTTTTTCCATATTCATTATCTCCCTAATTTCCTAAGTTCTTCTCCTCTCTGTTCTGGATATCCTGATTGCCCTTCTTTGTTTATTTTCATATTGCCTGGTACCACAGAATTCCATTTCGCATCTTAATTGCTTCTCTTGCTTGCTGGATCGTGCCTTTCAAGTCTGCTTCACAACTTCCTGTGCTGTGGATTATCGATCTTAAACATATAAACTACTTTATTGTTTCAATAGTTCCCTGCGGCAATGCTATATGTATCCATCTCCTCCAATTGTTAGATTGTTTTACATTTAGTCTAAGCCCGCCTCGTTCGAATTCTTCCAATAACCTCTTTATCACAAACTTCGCATCCTCCCTACTTTGTACAATCAGATGTCTCCATCTCCAAATAATTGTGAGTATCTAGTTCCATGTTCCAATTCTCATACCTCCACACGATTGATTCCACCATTTCAGTATATACTGCATACATATTTTAAACAAGGTCGGCGTGACATACTCAGCCCTTTATAAGCCTTACAGTGTTTGGAATGGTTCACTCAAATATTTTCCTACTTTAACTACTGCGTACAGCTGCTGGTATATTCTTCGAATTAGGTCTTATTTGCTTTGCCTCTGTACCTATATACTCCATTACTTCCCATAGTGAAATGACAGCTTTTTCAAAATACACAAATATTAGGCGTACGTCCTGACCGTTAGAATTCGCCTTCTCACTTATTTGCCTAAAAGTATGAGCCATACATCGTCTTTACCTCAATCTCATTCCCGAACATGTTTTTCACCTCTAAAAATTCTGCTGATAGATGCGATAACATTAATTTCCCTACAGTTATTTGGATGCTTCTCGTTTCCTCTTTTGTAGATGGCAGATATGTATGATACACACCAATGTCTTGGTATTTCCTCTCCCTCCACAATCTGAACAATTTACACTGAGTCTCTCCATTTGAGGCGGAACGTATTTCCACAGTTCTGCCACATATCCTTCCAGACCACATGCCTTTCCATTTCTTTCCTTCTTCTGCATCTCTTTTACATCTTCGTCTAGTATAGGTTCTACTGCTTCTGTTGTAGTCTCCTATTTCCTGTTTTCTTCCTTCCTCTACCAGAAGTTTTTAAAATTGCTATTTCCATTTTCTAATAGGTACAAGTTATATTGTGGGTTCAGCATTGCTAGCCATTGTCGTCTATCTTATCATCCACCATGATTTCTACAATCTCCTATATCCAAGTAAATGCTCTGTTTCCTCTGATACTCTGTCCCATACCTGTTCACTATAATTTCCTCTAAATTTCTCAGCCTTCTCTATTCATTCCTTATATCAGTTTCAATCCTCTTGCTCCCAGGGGTTAACTAAGTCATACAGCTTTGTCTTTTCCACAGCCACCTGCAACAATACAGTGGCCATCCAATCGGTTCTTACTGTTCTCTCCTTTTCCCTTTCTAAAGCCTTATCCATTGCTTCCTTAATTGATTGTTTCAGGAAATTTTGTAGTTCATTTGAACTCCAGCCACCCTCAACTGCATCCAAAATTTATCATTGCTAATAAAACATTTTTACACTTTTTTCTTGTAGTACAGGAAGTTCGAATAAAAACGTCTTCGGTCAGAATTTTTTCCTGTTTTACTTCATTAAACGACACATTTTTGACGCTGTGGATCCATCTAAAGCGTCTAATACATCATTTACATTTGGTCTTGATTAAAGTTAAATGTATTTTCTTGTTATGAGAAAGTTTGATGTTAGGTTTCGTATTTCGTGAACTGACTACGACAAAATGTGAGGAACATAGAAAAAAAGTGAAAAGCTTACAGAATAAACGAGGAAGAACATTTTTAACCTTTGCGGTAAGCATATGTTATTTTATTCGTACTGCTGTCTCAGATCACTTCAGTCAAGGCGCGTGTTGTTTTAGATCTGTTTAGAAACCCTTCACAGATGTAGTTTAACCCTATGTGGTCAAAGATAAAACATCACATACTGTCAGGAATTTGAGTTTCAAGGAGTTGATATATGCATTAGATTTAGATTAGATAAATTTAAGATAATTCTTCAAAATTGCTAAAGTAAGTACAGTAGCGAAATCTGTATTTTCATTTAACATGGATTCATGCTTTTCGATTATGTAGAGGTATATTCCCAAATGTTCTAATGGATTCAAGGTCTTACTATTCTCTTCACTATAAAGTACTAACAAACTCTTTTCTATCATGTTGATCATGGATATGGTTTCTAGCATACGCTGCGCAATAACTGATATGTCGAAGTGGTTGAATGTTAAATCATTTATGTGTTCTTGGAAACTTGTTTCTAAATTTCTGTCTCCCTACGTGGTAAGCACAACAACAAGAAAAATGTCTGCAACCACCCCGTCCCTCGACCCGATTGCACAAACATTTCTAATTTTTTCAAAAAATCCAAGGTAACAATTGCATTATCCACTAATAAAAAATTAGAGCAATTATTAGTCGAAATCATTAAAGAAGGAAGTAAAACATTCAACAGCAGTGGAATGTACAAAGTATTATGCCTCAGCTTTCCTACCGACTATAAAGGGAAAAATGGCTCTGAGCACTATGGGACTCAACTGCTGAGGTCATTAGTCCCCTAGAACTTAGAACTAGTTAAACCTAACTAACCGAAGGACATCACAAACATCCATGCCCGAGGCAGGATTCGAACCTGCGACCGGAGCGGTCTTGCGGTTCCAGACTGCAGCGCCTTTAACCGCACGGCCACTTCGGCCGGCCGACTATAAAGGGAAAACAGACAGATATTTCTAAATCCATTTCCAAGAGTGCATAAATGCTTTCAGATTTAACCCCTTTGGAAAATCTGTTACTGCACACCAAACGGTAGATCAGTACGATACAAAACAATTTGACAATACTATTCAATGTAGCCATTGGCTAGACCCAAAGTCTGTTAGAACAATTAGAAATATACCTCCACAAAACCAAAATGCCTGAATGTATGGTAAATGAATACATTTCACTTTCTGAACTTATTTTAGTAATTTTAAAGACTTATCTAAAATTTATATCTTGCATATATCAAATTCTCAAAACTCAGATACCGGACATTGTGTGATGAACTTCATCTCTTCAGTGTCCTTAAAGAATTGTAAACAAATAAACCAATATATGCTGACCTCAAAATGTTAAAAATGCTCTTTCTTGTTTGATCACCGATTTTTTCCACAGTTTCTCACGTATTTCCGCACTCCATTCACGAAATAAGAAACCTAACATAAAACTTTTTGATAACAGGACAATACAGTTCACATTAATCAAGAGTATATGTAGGTTATGTATCGGATGCTTTCACTGAAGATGGATAGAAAGGGTCCGAAATTCGTCGCGTAATTTAATGAAACACGAAAAATTTGTGGCCAAACGCTTTTTTATTTAAGCTTTGCGTGTACTGAGCACAGTAACGTTCACAGCTGCAAAATATACATTAAATTAAAACCTTTATTTTGGGTTCTCTATAGTTGTGCTTCCAACACCCTTCTCCTACGCTTTCTGTTTTAGCCTTGACTTAAATAAAAAACCAATTCTTGAAGTAATTACACAATGGCAGGAGCCACTCACTATCCTTGTTTTTACCGTTACATCTTGTACCTTGTCACCTGCTATCTTCATACCATTAACTAGAATGTAACTGATTTTAGGTTTGTTAGCAACTTAATTCAGGTGTATTTACGAAAAACTTTGTGCTGAAATTGACCATTCATAACAGTACACTTCTGAATCTTACCATAATTAACCAGCCTCCTGCCATCAATATCTTTGAGTCCACTCCGTATGAGCCTGTAACGTCATCAGTTA
The DNA here is from genome assembly GCF_023898315.1 of Schistocerca nitens. Classification (NCBI taxonomy): domain Eukaryota; kingdom Metazoa; phylum Arthropoda; class Insecta; order Orthoptera; family Acrididae; genus Schistocerca; species Schistocerca nitens. Next base: position 63,412,167 of record NC_064617.1, read on the forward strand.
ACCTCTTTCCAATTCGTTGATTTAAGTTCTCCAAGTCTTCATGAATATTCATAATTCACTTCTTGTAGTCATAGAGTAAATCTCTCTTCTTCTCCTCAGTGGTATCTTCATTTGGGTAATAACCGAAATTAATTACAGTTTCATTCCACGAATTTTTGTTGTTTCACTGATTATTCCTTCAATCACTTTTTTTCCAGTTAATTAATCCTTGTTTCCATTTCCATCTTGTAAAAATTGCTAACTCTGATTTCAGTTTTTCCCACTCCACTCCAAAACAGGATATAGGCTGAAATCGCTTCTTGTCCTCAGGCTTAATTTTTCATTTCTATCATTACAAGGCTATCCATTTTTAGTATTTCCAATTCTCGAATTAAATTCTCAATTTTATATGCAAATCCCTGTACGTTCTGTCTTCCATAAACTAGAGTATTTCTTCTTAATCAGAGTGGATGCCTTTCAATCCATCTGACGTTTACATTTTCTGTAGGGAATGTTTCAAATTGGCTTTTACTGTTGTGGGATGCAAACCCACAGCCAAACCCCCATCCACGAGGACCGTAAAATTTCCTACACGTCTCTGACATTAAAAATGAATGAAAAGGGTCAAATCGCTATGTCATGAGTGAGTCACTGACGCGATAAACAGGCCAGCAGGGTATTCCTATGGACGAGTTCGAGGGTCGCGGCCTGGCCCCTGGTACGCTGCTGCCTGGATACCTGAAGGAGCTGGGCTACGTGACGAGGGCTGTCGGCAAGTGGCACCTGGGCTTCCACGAGGTGGAGCTCACGCCCACCTACCGCGGGTTCGACTCCTACCTGGGCCACTGGGGCGGTTCCATCGGATACTTCGACTTCATCGTCCAGAGGACGCCCGAAGACAAGGTAATTAGTTATACTTGCGCTGCCAGTTCATTGGAGAGAATACAGTGGGGAAGGCAGTGTTAATTCTACTGAAACATTCTTCTGGAATTGCAGGATATGGAGAAAAAATAAATTAATAGCGAAGCAGGAGCGTAAGATCTGTGCACATCACGTGCAGTCAAAAACCCAAAGGAGGAACTAGACAGGACGAGGACGGAAAAGGTGACTAAGGAATGGTAACTGGCAGTTGGCAAGAAGGCTGCGAGGATGTGGAGACATTACGACGGTTGCACTTTGTGTGTTTGACCAGCTGTCAGTGTCTAATGGAGAGGAACCTATTGTAGCTGTAGGTGTAGGAATCATAGCAGATCTCAGCAGTCACAGAGCGTAAGTCAGCTGCATATTCCAATACAAAGAAGAAGATTCTGCTGTTACGCAGTTCTGATAGCAGAGGTATTAGCGAGCAGTCACAGGAAGTGTTGGGGAATGCGTATCAGGTCACTAGCGCTGTGAAGCCTTGTGCAAAGCTGTCTCACGTGATTACGAACACAGTGAAGTTACGCAGGAATTTTACGAAGTAGGATCAACCAGTGATTGTTGGTGGAGCTAGGAACATCCTTGATACAGGTGGGGAGTATGACATGGGTGGTGAGCTCACAAATGTGCATTTCGTGCAAATGTTTCGTCATGACCAGCATCTTAATATAGCTACTAAGTGCATTAATAGGGGGCTTGAGAAGGCACTGAAGGCGGAGGGCACGGCTCACATTACAGTGGTGTCAGCTGAGTCTATCAACAGGGTGGGTTTCACTAGGCATGGCCTGCTCCTCAGTAGTTATGGGAAGCGGAGGTCGGCAGAGCTTGTAGGTGACATCGTAGTAGCCGGTTGTGGGACCATTGATGGGAAAGTTCCTGTAGTGGTTGGTGTTCGATCTGCACCATTTCTAGACTGGAGTTAGCTGACAGGTATTCCTGCTCAAAGGATGTCTCTATGAAAAGGAAATCACTCTCCACAAAGTTTAGGTACACGAGTAACGAGAGAATTTGCAGATTTTTCCAAATGTAGAAGGAATTAAATTTAGTGAACTGCTCCTAGAGGCTGACTAACGTTGTTGGTATTTCAGAGCACTTCTTAGATAATGCGATAATTCAGAGGCTTCCTTTACCAGGGTACTGGTTAGCTGTCTATTTTACTGGGAGTTCTTTACGGTTTGGGGGAGTGGTCTTGTAGATGAGACACAGTGTTCCATTTGAGTCCCTTGATGTTTCAAAGCAAGTTTATTTTGCAAGCTAATTATGTGTTTGTAAACTGGCATGCGGTGGCGGCGATGACGATAGACACGTCGACGAGGCATAGTGCTTCAAAACTGTTCCAGATAGAGCTCACAGCGGAATGATACCGCTGGCGTGCACTGCCCGCTTATATAGCGAACGCTTGACCTTCATTATGTAACGCGCTGATAACGGACTTGGACTCTGCAGGCACCAGCAGGCGAGCAATGTAGCGTACGCGCGCTCTGGTCGTACTATGAGCGCGCGTGTGCTCGTGCGCCGGCCTAGCGCCGAGTCAGGCGGGTTGCATAACCGGCCGGCTATTCGCCCAGCGGGCAGTGCGGCACCATGGTTTGTTAATTTTTTCAAATTGTTGCGTCCTTGAGCCCCCGATTACCAGATGTACAACTAGCGGTTCTCGGCTAACGCCCCCGGTTACAGGGGTCAAGGATAACACTTTGTTAATAATTATAATACAAACTAATATCACCAGTTACAGTTACATTCTCAGCAAGTACACCAAGTCCTTTCATCCATACATGTATTTTCTCATCATTAGAATCTTTCCTACAAGAACGGGTATACAGAGTAAAAGGCATATTACTATAAACAAAACTAGGCCTACTTTGAGTCTTCGGGTCGATTCCACAGTGCCATGTCTTGAAGGCGACGACATCTAGGTCGGCAAAAGATTATAGTCCAGGTAGCGATGCGTTTTCACAGCGGACAATTGCGAGTGTATGTTGTGCAGGCCTGGTTGAATTCAGTTGATCTAAACCTCTCATTGTTGTTATTTATAGGTCCTCGGACTGATTTCATGACAATTCTGCTCGAGATATGGAGGCTCCCTGATCAACTTTATAAGAGGTACAAATTATTAGTTGTATATGGTTAATTCAATATTAATAATGTAAGTGAGTGTGCAAGAAAGAGGATGCTAGCAGATCTCATTCATTCATATCATCTGATGCAAACTGTATTCTTTCCAAAGAGAGTGCAGAGAAACAGTAGCACAATCATAGGTAACTTATCTGTTCAGCCTTCGTTACTAGAAGTTCATTCGGTCAGCAAAACGCTGAATGGCCTGTCACACCATGATGCTCATATTTTAACGCTTAAAGGTTTTTGCGCTCGATCAAAAAATAAAATATAATTATGAACTGTTTAGAAAAATTAATGTAACTGGGAAACCTCGACGCCTCAAAATCACCAATAAGGAATTTAGGGGATGAACTGGACCCCTGCGTTTGGATCGTCATTCACCATTAATTGCGCACAGAATGATTTACTCATAGAAGGTTTCAGAATTAAAACAAACCATAAATATACGAATATATATTCACGAATATATGAAGGTTCTTTAAACTCAAACAAAGTTTATGATATTTAAACAACAATCCAACAGTATAAAGCTTTCAAATAGAAAAGTCAATTTCATTTAAAAGACCTACAAAATCTGAATGTCCTTAACAATAATCCCTCAGAGGACAAGAGATCAGTAAGTAAAATTTCAGATGAACCAGTTAATGACAGTTATAGCAATTAAAAAAGAACTAAACAGGTAGGGCAATTCTCAAAATCTTTTTACGAGAGATAACAAGCCCTAAGAGGTGCAATCATGCTAATAATAATTCGGCCATGCAACGAACAAGACGATGGCAGTAACCGGCAAGAACTCGATCCAGGAAAACAAGGGAATCTCAAAGCCTGCTTATCAAAATAATTTGAACAATAGGTGATAATCGCTAATAGCGGCGACAAGAGACCTCATTACCCTTCAAAGAGGAGGCCGCAACTTTGGGATCATTGATTTACTTCAGACTCTGTACACGTTTCGCATGCCATTAAAGCAACGTAGTGAGCAAGTAGTGAAGTGCACTACTCTGGCAATTCCGAGAGAACGGCAGGAGAATTTTTACGCTTCTGTTATGTGACTGATGTATCTGCCCGAAGGTACCGACCGTAAGAAGGCGTTGTGGTCAAATGGGTGTTCGGTGAGAGGAGTAGCAGCCCTTTGTAATAAAAAAATGATTGTACGGATCAACGATGAACTCGAATGGATGTCATGGGACGTCCGCCCTGAACAAATGCAACGAACAGAATGAGACTAAGAAACAAGAACAAACAAAAGTGGTTAGCGTCTGCGCTTTGCAAGATGGTTGTAGACGAGGCAACGGTTCGAGTCCCGCAAACACTTACTTGTTAATATTTATTTTTCTAGTCACCGGTCACAATATTCAATGTACATGACATTTGAGAGGTAATATAGTGCGAAAAAAACCAATTGCATTTTCATGAGGTTGTAGCGAATTTCGTATGTTATTTGATTATATACTACTCGTATTTAAATTTTCAAGGACGAGAGATAAGCTTGGAGAGTCAAAGTCAAACTTAGATAAAAATGATGCGAATAGCGTTATTCACCATCAATAATAAAGTAAGTCACAATATGCCAGACCAAAAGAGTCATGTAGATGTGCTCGCGACATCACACGTTGCATGATGGTATTTGTCATGCAGACATGGGAAACATAAATGTAAATTTCATGCAAACAAACGTCGTTTTTTTAGAAAGTTAAATTGCTTCTCAAATGTCATACAAATTAAATGATATGACCATTGATGAAAAAAATTGATTAATAATTAAGGTTGAGTCGGATTCGAACCGTTCGTCTAACAAAGCTCTAAGAGCAGCCTAATCACTTGGTCATCATGATCTGGCACCTACACTATGATACATAAACCACATAGTAGACGCGTAAAACTCCTCTTGGGATTTTCTCGGAATTACCAGAGAAGTGCACCTTACTATTAGCACTTTACGTTGTTATAGTGGCCTACTAAAGGTGTACAAAATTCGAAGTAAATCTGTGAGCCCAACGTCATGGCGTCCCTTTCTTAGTGAATAGCACGGGTGAAATTCGTCATGGCGACCAACATTTTTAGGAAAGCATAAACATATGAACCTTTCTTTCTTTTATACACAATACACAACAATAAAAAGATATAGCATTCTCAATATGTAACCCTAAGGTATGGTAATAAACAAAACGAAAACCGTTTTCTTTATAATACACTTTAATTATGTCTTGGAGAGCACAAGCTATTAAAGCAAACACTCCAAAATTGAGTCAGTCTGAGGGGCAGCAAAACAAATACGACTTATCCTGTATATGACGTCTGTGCCGGATTGAGCTGCGGTAACAGAGTCGCACACAACGGTAGACACATTTAACGTCTCGTTAGGCCTACCGATCGACAACCGGCGAAGGGAGAAACAGTGTACCGCTGGACTGCGGGGGTGCGAAACAACGATGAGAAGCTCCAACAAGGCTCGGACATAGCAGTACAAGGATCACAATCAACCAAGTTTAGCATAGACACCTGGAGTACAGAGCATATTACGGAGACACTAACTGAGTTCACAGAAAAATAAACTAACGCAGCTGAGCCCGGAACACCCCAGTGAATCCTTAAGTGCAGTGACAATTTAAACTGAGTGTACAAAATATAAATTACAAACATATGGGGGCAACAGCAAAATCAAATGAACAACATAAGGAAATTTAAATATTAAAAGGCTTAAGTCATGATCACATTTAAATTTTCCATAAAACTAGTTCACAAGATCTGCAATTATAAATCTGCCTTACAGTCACTGCTTATCTGGTGCAGAAGCAACACCAAAAACTCTCCACAAAATACCTAACGGAATAAAAAGGATGTCGAACACGACCTTTGCTGGGCAGTACACAGTGCGGCCTGGAACACACTAAATGTCAGTATTGAGAGAGGGCGAAACTATAAATACCCACAATGATAAGATATTTTCAATATAACACTACCAGTAGTACGACTCAAACCCTGCTGCGGATAACTTGAATTACTATTCAGCACCAGTCTCGTAAGACCATGCCGCACAGTAAATCATGAATATGAATTCAGAGTTAAGGGGCAAACAATAAAATGCAATTAAAACAACTTCAGAGCAAATGTGCTGATACTGAGGCCAGAAAGCAAGTTCATGTAAGACGACGTAAGCAAGAAAAACCACCTTAATTCATTTCCAAGAGTCCACGTCCAACAGCGTAAATTCTGTAGTTGGCAGATAAGCGAACCAGGTCCACATAGCCATCACCGGCCCCGAAGAGGCGAGGTTTCCTGGTTAGTCCAAAACAAACTGTATGTACAGCCAACGCCAGCCAACTTGGCGATCACTGCCCGAGGCACTTGCTATGCCCGTACTGCCCTCACCTCCCTCCAGCGACCGTTTCCTCTCTCCGCCAGAGCACCTCACCTCGCGCTCGAGCCACAACCGACGACCAAAGATCATAACAGAGGGCAAGGGTCGATACGCAGAGAGCCGCCAGAGAGTCAGCTAATTCAGATGCAAAGTGACTCTCTTAAGCATAATTATGGAACAGGTGTGTCAGGATGTTTATGCTGCTGATAGCCTAGACGATAAATATAATGCTTTCCTCAACACATTTCTCACGCCGTTCGAAAGTTGCTTTCCATTAGAACGCTCAGAACAGTGTACTGGCACAGGCAGCCTGACTGGCTGACTAGGGGGAAGAGTATCGTGTAGAACAAAGTGGCATTTATATCAAAATGTTAGAGGTAGTTACACTCTAGCCGCAGCATCCTATTACAAACAGTGCTGTAAGGTGCTCAAAAATATTATTAGGAACGAAGAAAGTATGTGGTACGCAAGTAGAATACTAGTTCTCAGGGTAAAACTAAAAGCATCTGGTCAGTCATGAAGGAAATGTCTTGTCAGCAGCACCAGGTTGAGAATATGAAGTCAGTACGTAGTAGCAATGTTTCAGTTAGTGATAAGTCGGATACGTGTTCAACATTTAGTGATCACTTCTGAATGTAGCAGAGGAACTGAGTAGAAGCTTAGTTGCTTCACGGAACCATATAACTCTCTTAGAAAATAGATTTCCGAGACTGGTATCTGAAATACTCCTCCAAGAAACTGACAGTGTGGAGACGGAGCGAACAATCAAATCACTCTCGTGGATATGTCGGGGTATCTAGCAAAATACTTAAGTACCGCTTTGCATATGTTAGCCCAGTACTTAGCCATATCTGTAACTTTTAGTTCAGTATGGTCAGTGCCTGACCGATTGTAGTACTCAGTAGTGAAGCCACTTTATAGAAAACGAGAAAGGGATAATGCAGACAATTTTAGACCTGTTTCTAAACCATCGATGTTTGCTAAATTTATGTACTGAACTGTATATACAAGGGTAATTGATCATTTCAATTCATATAATTACCTGTCAGATGTATAGTTTGGTCTTAGAAGCGGTTTAACAACTGAAAATGCTATATTCTTTTTTCGCTGGGAGGCTGCGGACGGATTAAATCAAAGGCTGCGAACGCAGGGCACCTACATTGATTTAGCTAATATGTTTGATTGTATTTTATTGATTTTATCACAAATATTGGACCATTGTGGAATACAGAGGGGGTGAGGGAGGTGGGAGGTAGTTCACAAGTGGTTCATCGTTTGCTTTAAGAACAGACAGCAGAAAGTCGTTCCCCGCAGTATTAAGAGTGGCTATGATGTGCAGTCCCAATGGGCACAGTTAGGTGGGGGCTGTCCCTGAGATCGGAGCTGGGGCCGCTACTGTTTCTTATTTATATAAACGATACGCCCTCTAGTATTACAGCTGGCTCTAAAATATTTCTGTTTGCTGATGACTCCAGCTAGGTATGGAAGGACGCTGTTTTCAGTGCTGACGCATTACCTTGTAATTCAGTTCAAGACATAAGATCATGGGTAATAGAAAATAAATTTATGGTGAATCACAGTAAGAATCAGTTTTTATAGTTTCTAACAATTCAACATTAACTGATATTCTGATTCCACAGAGTGGACATGTGATTAGTGAGACTGAACAAGTCAAATTCATAGACGTTCAGATAGGTACTAAGCCATTGTGGGAAGCCCATTTTCAAGGATGATTTGTTTAGCATTAGAACAGGACCTGTTCAGTAGCCTGGGAATCCTGCCATCGGCCTTTCAATACACATAAATCCAGTCTGCATCAGGAACGCGTCTCCTTAACACTTGCGAAAAGAGACATGCAGTATTCTGCTGTATCCATGTTCAATAAGCTGCCAGAAGAACTACAAAAGCTTAGAAGGACTTTCAGATCTTTACTGAAGAGTTTTCTCATTACCTTCTAATCTGTCGAAGAACTCCTGTAAAAATAAAAAATAAATTAAACGAATTCCTGGGTTACTTTGTTGATTACGTTTATTTAAACTTACGGTTTGTCGTATGTACAGGATTCACATAAGTTTAATTTTTTCTGTTATTACTCTTAAGTTGTAAATTCATGTACTGACTCGTTGCACGATGGTGGAGGCTTGTTCCTCAAGTTGTTCCCACGGAACATGACATAAAAGAACCCTACGTGTATTACCCATTTCCTCTCCGAATACTAATTGTTTAAAATCCCTTGTTAATCTATGCACTCTCTACATCGTATATCATAACTCTGTAGGGAGTACTATAATTATCAGCGTAAACTCATACAGCTGAAAGTACACGATATTAGAAGCAAAAATGTCTCAGTAATCATGGACTCTAAACAGACCACCTCAGAATCTATGACCACTTCTTCATCTTCAGTACTGTGAAACAGATCTTTTCTTCTGCCAACTTTTTGCTTTCCGTGTTTTGCCAGGAGGCAGTGTGGGCCAAAACAAGAAAAGAATGTCAGTAAATATAGGCTCTGACATGCGCATGTTAGGAGGTATGGCCACTTATTCACAATTGTGAGGATGAGCAAGTGCCCGTAGAATTTTTTTTTTTTTAATTGTCAGGCTTCTGACTGTTTTCATGCAGCCAGCTTTGGATTCTTCTCCTGAGCCAAACTTTTCATCTCAGAGTAGCAATTGCAACCTACACTGTCAATTATTTGCTGAAATTTATTTCAGTCTCTGTCTTCCTGTACAGTTGTTACCTTCTGCGGCTCCCTGTAGTTGCATGGAGGTTATTCCCTGATATCTTAACAAATCTCTTTCCACCCTCTCTCTTCTTCTTGTCAGTGTTTTCCTTATACTCCTTTCCTCGCTGATTCTGCTGAGAACCTCCTCATTCCTTACCGTATTAGTCCACCTAATTTTCAACATTCTTCTGTAACTCAAATGCTTCTATTCTCTTCTGTTTAGGTTTTCCCACAGTCCGTGTTTCACTATTATGCAATGCTGTCCTCTAAACGTACATCTAACAGAGTTCTTCTGGCCGGAAATGCTCTTTTTGCCAGTGTTAGTCTCCTTTTTATGTTATTGCTCATCATGTGCCATTTTGATTCCTAGGTGCCAGTATTCTTTAACTTCACCTACTTCGTGATCCTGGTTCTGATGTTAAGTTTATTGCTGTTCTCACTTCTGCTACTTCTTCGATTTATCCTCACTGCATATTGTATATTCATGCGTTTCATTCCACTCATAACATCCTGTGATTCTTCTTCACTTTCACTGAGGTTAGCAATGTCATCGGGAAACGTTATCTTTGAGATACTTTCAACCTGAATTTAGTTTCCATTCTTGAAACATTCTTTTATTTCCGTCGTTGCTTCTTCGTTATATAGTCTGAAGTGTAAGGTCGAAGGAGTTCATCCCCGTCTTACACACTTCTTAATCCAATCACTTCCTCCTTGGTCTTCTAGTCTTAGTCTTCCCTCTTGGTTCTTCCACATACTGTATATTACCCATCATTCCCTAGAGCTTACCCCTATTTTTCTCAGGATTTCGAACATCCAGCACTATTTTACATCGTGGAACGCTTTTGCTGGCCGACAGGTCGTATAAAAGTTCCTTGATTTTTTCCACCGTTGTTTCCATCATCAACCACAACGTCACAACTCTCTCTCTGGTACCTTTACCAGTCCCAAAGCCAAAGTGATCGTCATCTAAAAGATTCTTAGTAGTCTCTTGCAATTTTCTATACATAATATTTCTCAGCAACTTGGATGTTTGTGTGACAGATCTCCACTTACCTGCTTTTAATGTCTTCGTGAATGTGTGGATATTTTTTCGATACTGTGATGGTATGTCTCCACACTCATCATTTCTACACATCATCCTCAATTGTGGCTTCGTTGTCAGTTCCCCACAATGATTTCAGAAATTCTGAAGGAAGGTTATGTTTCTCTTGTGCCTTATTTGATCTTCATTCTTCCAAAGAGCTTTCAAACTCGTAATACTGGGTTCCCTATGTCTTCCGTATCGATTCTGAGTTCTTCCTCTGTCTCATCATCAGAGCAGTTGCCCCCCGCTCAGCTGAGAGGCAGTCAGTGTACTCTTTCCACCAATCTGCTTCCTCCGCTTAGTAGTAGTAAAATACTTTTATTTGTTAATGCCTTCCATACACCACTCCGATCGTGGCTACTAAGCCATCACGAATGGCATAAAGCCAGTGCAGCGTCACCGTGGCTTTCGGCACCGTCTCCTTGCTGACCACTTACCGTATTAGCTCTTGTGACATAAGGCCCATGGCTTGTGTAGACACCTGGTAGAAGCGTGAACTTACCAGAGACTTGCAGTAGCCCCAAGCTGATCTAAAGATGATTGGTGATCGGCTAGTTGTGCTGAGTGACAGTGGGAACTGAGCAACTTCAACCCTACTGATCCTGCTCGAAAGCCGGAATCGTCATGGCTACCTGTAATTTCGTAGAACAGCACGTTTACGTTGATGGTTATTGATGAGTAGCTTCGACTTATAAATGCCGATCCACAGCACGGCGCCGAGGTAATGCTGCTATGGTCGGAGATGCGACCATTTCCTCTCCCTACAGCCGTGTGTATTACGGGTGGCGGTACGCTCGCGTAAGACACTCGGCTGAGGAAACGACAAGTTGTTCTGCACTGTGTTGAACAACGAAGGAATTTTCACTTTAAGACCTTGCGTTTCATCCCCATCTGCGGAGGCCATTTTCAAGGGGGATCGCAGTTTTCTAGAATGTCCGACTCACACCCTGGCTCGCTACCAACTACAGTAAAATTTCTCTTCCGCGAGCTTCTGCGCAGAGGCGTGACGTCACATGTTTTGAATACGCCAGTGCAGTTGGCCGTTGTCGACTGCCGTCGCCCGCTGTTACTATCAACCCATGGTGGAAGACTGGAACACATCTTTCCGGCACCGGAATTCAAATTTCATTCGATTTCACACCCTTCTCCTTCATATTAAGCTTCCTGGGGCCTCTCAGTATAGCCTTGGTGCTATCCACCGGATAAAGCGGAACATAGCGGCAATTTACACACCCACACGGAAGATGCTCGCCAACCACTGGAAAAAGCTGGAATTTATAGGATTCCGTGTAGTTGTGGGGAGGTGTACGTGGGTACTACAAAAAGAGCTGTCTAAAAACGACTCGAAGAGCACAAGGACAATTGCAGAAGAGGACAGATTGACGGATCAGCCGTTGCGGAACATACCTTACAGCCAGGAGACCAACACATTCATTTTGATAGAAGTACTGGCAGCCACAAGCAGATACCACAGAAAACCCATAGAGATCGTGAAACGCCCCAAGAATTTCAATAGCAAGGAGGAGGGCGTGAAATTGAATGAAATTTGGATTCCGGTGCCGAAAAGATATGTTCCAGTCTTCCATCATGGGCTTCCCGGCCGCTGTGGCCGAGCGGTTATAGGCGCTTCAGTCCGGAACCGTGCGACCGCTACAGACGCATGTTCGAATCCTGCCTCGGGGCTGGATGTGTGTGATGTCCTTAGGTTGTTAGGTTTAAGTAGTTCTAAGTCTCAGGGGACTGATGACCTCAGATGTTAAGTCCCATAGTGCTTAGCGCCATTTGAACCACTTTGAACAACCATGATAGCGGACATATTCAAAACGTGACGTCACGCCACTGTGCGGAAGCTCGCGGAAGCGGAACTTTGCTGTGGTCAGTAGCGATGCAGGGTGTCAATCGGACATTCAGCAAAGCTACGATCCGTCTTTAAAATGTCCTCCGCAGGTGGGGACGGAACGTCGTGCGTTAAAGTGAAATCCATTCGACCATCGCCTAATGACCCGTAATATTTTATTAATTGCTACATAGTGAATTATTGGCTGCAGAACGTCGCCTTCCAGGGTGCTGTGTCGGCGTTTCTGCAGCGGCCACCAGTGTGAGTACACTGGTGGCTGATCCGCACATCTTGGTTGAAAAAGCCTGGCTGATTTCCTGTCAGAAAAACAGTTCGTAGTAATAGACGGAAAGTCATCGAGTAAAACAGAAGTAATATCCGGCGTTTCCCAAGGATGTGTTAGAGGCCCTCTATTGTTCTTGATCTATATTAACGACATAGGAGACAATCTAAGTAGCCGTCTTAGATTGTTTGCAATTTATGATGTCATTTACCGTCTTATAGTCATCAGATGATCAAAACGACTTGCAAAGTGAATTCGATAAGATATCTGTATGGTGCTGCGAGATGCTGGGGTGGAGAAGAGTTTGTACCTCTTTAATTCAGACAAATTTTGCATGAGAACGAGATATGCACTCGACCCCTTCCTTATCTACCAACTAATTAATTATGCGCACAACGGTAATGGAAGGAAATGATGGTCCACCCTGCTAGTTGGTATAATAAGGAGTGCACACTAACAATAATTTAATAAAAATCGTAATCTGCTCAAAGAAAGAGAACTTTAACATAATAATGATTGTCAACACACACAGTAGATTAAAGGGCATGGTATACTGAAATATTATGAGAATAAGAGTTGGCTCTAGAACAAGGGGCTCCTACTCCCTGTGATGCAGCAGATTGACGATAATGACTGCATGTCCTAATGAATCAAATGTTAATCTCCCGATTATATAGCAGTATCGCGATTAGTAGTGAGAGCTCAAATGGGATCACATGGAAAAACAAGCAAGGTGGACTTGTAGCAAAGCGAGCGCGCCTGCTGCTGAGAGATTCAGTAATTAACTGAGAAGATCCTACAATGCTGGAGCCGCAAAATACTGTACCAGTACTGAGATCTACAGCACGTCGTCGGTAGGCAGCGTCCTGTTTATGTAGGCACTGTCTTCTGACGTGCAGCAACTCTGTGTCAATCCCTGGCCGTGAAGGCTGTCCGAGAATTCTAAGTTCTACTGAAAACGAGCGACCCAGCTGCAAGAACGTCCGACTCCGACCAGATCCCGAATCCCTACTCTGTGATGCGATGGAAGCAGCGAAGACAGCATTTCTCAACTCCCTACTCTCCTCGAAAATTGCGAATAAGCATTCAGTTCTGATTCCAAAATTCCCCCCACACTGTCTCAGAACATCATTCGCGCCAATAGCGACCGTTCTCTCCAATTTAGAGCAGGGTTTTATGACTTAAACTAGCCTCAGTTTAAGTTGATCAATCATGCCTCTGCTATTCAGCTGAGGGCATTGAACTTACCGTTTGACTGGCTACGAAACAACCTGCCTAGACCACGGGCCATCTGGTGCCAGACAGTCGCACCTAGCAGGGCACAGTGAACAAGTATTCTCAGAATCATGAGGACAATGCAGTCAGTTGGTGCCAGGAATCTTCGTTCTGGACGTGCAGGAACGGTAAACACATAAACTGCGGCGACACTCAGACGTCTCGCAGGTCGTTTCGTCCTACATACAACAGGCAAAACTCGACCGACGTCAGTAGTTCCGCCAGGCGCCTAAGCCTATTGAAAGAACCCCTCCGAATTCAGGGAAGCACAGCTCCCAATCGGAAACGCAGTGTGTCGCGTCCTCTGATGCTCGTCTAGCACAGGTCACCAACAGAAGTAAAGCAACATGCGTGGGAATCAAGTGAAAAGTAGTTTTTGAGCTCTCAGTACAAATACAGTAACCTTATTCTGTCTATTACTACCGTGTAATGACATAGAACATTAATAAAATTGGTGAAAATGAGAGGAGACATGCAAAGTGGGCATGGAACCTCTTAGTGCGAAAAGTGGCAATTGACCCTGAATAAAGAAAATTGTGAAGTTATTCATGTAAGTACTAAAATAAATCAGCTAAATTTCGATTACGCGATAAGTCACACAAATCTGAGGGGTGTAAATTCAACTAAATACTTAGAGATTATTGTGGTGTCACCGCCAGACACCACACTTGCTAGGTGGTAGCCTTTAAATCGGCCGCGGTCCGTTAGTATACGTCGGACCCGCGTGTCGCCACTATCAGTGATTGCAGACCGAGCGCCGCCACACGGCAGGTCTAGAGAGACTTCCTAGCACTCGCCCCAGTTGTACAACCGACTTTGCTAGCGATGGTTCACTGACAAAATACGCTCTCATTTGCCGAGACGATAGTTAGCATAGCCTTCAGCTACGTCATTTGCTACGACCTAGCAAGGCGCCATTACCAGTTACTATTGATACTGAGTCATGCACAGTCAAGAGCGACGCTCCTCATTAATGGATTGAAGTATTCCACAAGCTACGTCCGTTTTTCTAAATTCTAATTTCCTTGTCGTGCTCCAGACCTCACGCCAGCCTGCGTGAGCTAAAACGCGTGCCTTTCGGCTTCCTCTATTATTACGATGTTGGCTCTCCTGCCAACCCACAACAATTATAATTACCAATAACAAAAATTGGTACGATCACATAGATAACATTGTGGGTAGAGCAAACCAAAGACTGTGATTCCAAAACACTTAGAAGGTGCAACAGGTCTACCAAAGAGACTGCTCACATTATACTTGTCCGCCCTATAGCTGTGCAGTGTGGCATCCGCATTAGGTAGGACTGACAGATGACATCGAAAAAGTACAAAGAAGGGCAGCTCGTTTTGTATTATCACGAAATAGGGAAGATAGTGTCACAGACATGATACGTGAATTGGAGTGACAATCATTAAAACAAAGGCGTTTTTCGTTGCGACGGGATCTTCTCATGAAATATCAACCACCAGTTTTCTCCTCCGATTGCGAAAACATTCTGTTGGCATCCACCTACATGGGGAGAAATGGTCATGACGATAAAATAAGAGGAATCAGGGCTCGCACAGAAAAAATTAAGTGTTCGTTTTTCCCGCGTGGCGTTCGAGAGCGGAACGATAGAGAGACAGCATGAAGGTGGTTCATTGAACCCTCTGCTAGGGACTTTATTGTGAATATCAGAGTAATCAGGTAGATGTAGATGTAGGCCGCAACGTAATTCATCAAAGCCCTCTACGAATCTGGTATTATTTTTTTCCCTACAGGAGCTGAACGGCTACATCCTGTGGAAGAACCTGACCACAGCGTGGGAGCACGCCGGCCGCTACTCCACCGACGTCTATACGGAGGAGGCGGAGCGGCTCATCCTGGAACACGACACGGAGAAGCCGCTCTTCCTGTACCTGGCCCACCAGGCCTGCCACTCGGGGGACCCCGCCGCCCCCGTCACCGCGCCTCAGGAGGCCATCAACAAGTTCCTCTACATATCGGACCCCAACAGACGCATATACGCAGGTAGGCTGAAGAACCGTCTTTCGTAAACAAGAACGCAGACAGGTGAACGCTGATAGGCCAATAATCCGAAATATGAAACGAAGTTGTTCTCCGCAATTCACGTCAAGACGTGTGGCGAAGGGTACTTTCTGTATAACTGGCACTAGGCCCATTTACACGTCATTCAGAGAGAGATATTCAGGTGGGAGCATTACGCTGGTTGCCTCAATTTAATAGTAAGGCACACGACGTCTTACCACTGGAGGTGGATGGGCATCTTCGTGACACTTTCGTGCTCGTTAAACGAACTTGTCAAGGGAGACGCTGTTCTTATTATAAGGGAAGTGCGTCATCTCTAACACTGAGAGCTGCTCGAAAATGTGCTTAGAATATAAATCACCTATCACAAAAGATGAGGTGGAAGACATTTGCGACCAAAAGTGTGCGTCTTATCGCCAGATACATCAAAAAGATTGCCTATTCAAGGTTCACAATGGCTCTGAGCACTATGGGACTTAACATCTGAGGTCATCAGTCCGCTAGAACATAGAACTACTTAAGCCTAACTAACCTAAGGACATCACACACATCCATGCCCGAGGCAAGGTTCGAACCTGCGACCGTACCGGTCGCGCGGTTCCAGACTGAAGCGTCTAGAACTGCTCGGCCATATCGGACGGCGCCTATTCAAGGTCTAGAAGAGGAACCTCTGTAACAAAATTAGGGAAATGCGGGTAGGATTCAGGCACTGTGTATTCCGTACAAACTTAATTATTTATGTCGAAAGCTCATCGATCCCGGAAATCGCGAGTCTCGACGATTTTACCCGTTGTCGAGATCGATATTACCCAGATATTGGTCCCGGGACTTCCAAGATTGTATCAAAATTTCGATAGTAGTCGCCGAGTCAACCTGCGATACACAAAACGAAGAGTGCAACATAATTCAATTTACATATGTAGAGAGAGAATATTCAATCAAATCTTTTTATTTACTTATTAAATAAAACATGAGTAAAACTTGCAATATATGTTTGCTTGCAGTAATATTTTCTCTTATGCTTTTCACAGGCGAAGTAAAACCTAATTTTATGTGATGCAGTTACAGTTTAATAATTTTCGGATTTTTCCCTTTACCAATACTATGAAAACTTGCCTCTCGTCGAATTTAGGGATTCTACGTTAAGGGGAATTGTCCTGTAGTTTTGAATGAGTGGGTTGCGAGCATCAAAATATGTGACATAAATGGCTATATGTTTTGACTGCATTGACTCAAAAGTCTACATTTATTACACTTCCAAGGAGCAACAAACGTTAGTATGCGACATAGATTTCAACGTGCCATGTCTGCCCTTACCTGAGAGAAAGGGTCTTAACATACGGACTGACAGGCAGTCGTACAACAAACGAGAAATGATTCTTTCGTGTAATGTAATGACCGGTTTACAATTTTCTGATTTTTTCCTTTACTTGCACTGTGGAAACCTACTTATGCCCAGTTTTATCATTCTAGGCCAACGAGAAATGCCCTATATGTTTTGACGAGTGAGTTTGTATCAAAATATGTGACATGAATGGCCATGTCCTTTGATTGCATTGACATTGAAGCTCAAATTTTGTACACCGCCAAGGGTATGTAGCACTTTGCATGTGACATATATTTCAGCTCGATACGTATACCCCTTCATTAAAAAAAAGGGATTTAATGGTCGGACAGACAGACAGAAAGATAACAACATGATCCTATAAGGGTTCCGTTTTTAGTGACTAAGGTACAGAACCATAAAAACAGCCATAGAATAGGAAAAAAATCAACATGACAGTGTTCTCTCCTAAGCAACTTTACATACAATGATAAGCTTTAATATAATGCAATATAGCGCAAATCACCATGAATTTGTAACGATAGAGGCACTGCCTGTTTGTCCAGGATTGAAGGCAATGGATTAATCGGTCGGTACAAAAGTATTCGGTCGCTAGTCAACTACTGGCTATTTACACTTCAGAAGCAGTTATTTAACCCAAGAGCTGCTCTTTAGATATTGCTGTCGTGTAGTGAAGTTACGGGCACTTAACTGCGGTGAGGTGCAGAGACCAATGGGGAATTATACTGGCGACTATACACGCATGACATGGGGAAATCCACTGACATAAGCTTTAATAAAAGCTGATTATTATGATCCGGCGGCTGGAAAAGAACATCTCGCAAACGGCTGTTCCCGTGCTGCTGTCATAATCATCTATGCAAAGTAGTTGCAGGTCGGTTAAACAAAGAGTAGCCGACATAGTTATGGAGTACCACACTTCAACACAGGACGTGGAGGACGGACGCGCTTTGTGGACAGTGCTCTGTGCCAGATCTGACGACGGAGTACAGTGCTTGTGCAGGAAGATTTGTTTCTGAGCACACCTTTTGGCGCACATTATTCAGTTTGGGGCACCGATGTCCATTGTCACACAGTTGCAAAGGATACGTGTTTGTCTACACTGTGTCGTGGGGAACGGAAACATGTCGCCTGGTCAGATGAATGAAGTTTGTTGTTATACTACATTGTTGGTTCTGTCCTTACACACCATCATCGATGAAAATGCCTGCTCGAAAAACTTATTACGTAACAGACACAGACCGCTTGTGGCAGTTTTCTGATACGGGGAACATTCACCAAGGTTCCCAAGGGATTAGTGGTAGCAGTCGAAGGCACCACTGCTCCGTGGACTATGTTAACACATCCATCGCTTCATGCGTTTTCAAGATAGTAGTGGAATCTTCCAACTGATGCGTCTCAGAATTGTGCTACAGTGGTTTGAGAAGCTTGATAATGAACTCATGTTAACGTCTTGGCCATCAAATTTGACTGAGATGAACTGGATGGATAACCATTACGGCGCCATCTGGTCTCAGTTCCGCTCCCACAGACAACCGGCTTGTAATTTACGGGAAATGTGTTGGCTGTACGTAGACACCTGGGGCCACACACCTGCGGAAAACTTGCACGGACTTGTCGAATCCACACCGTGTAGTATCAGTGCTGTACTGCGTTCCAAAAGTGGACCAACACGCTATGAAGGAGGTGGTCACAATTTTGTGACGCATCACTTTGGATGCTACAGGCTTCGTCCAGTCATCGATGGTCGATCGTTTCATCCGAAGTTCACATGTTAGTTAGTATGCCACTGACGTGCCAGAGGCATGAAGGAGAGCGTGTGGACTGCAGGCGCCAAGAGTCTACCGGGCTAATGATCTGCTCAGGTGTACGAGTACACAAGAGCTACCCAACCTCCCGTTGGCCCCATTACCATCTCGTTAACGTTCAGTTGTCTGTCTCACCTGTGCCATCAAGTACGTCTGTAATGTTTACTGAACCATTACGATACTTGAAATGTGATATTGGTCTTTCTGCAAGTAGAGTGTGGTGGTTCTTCTTTTAGCTCAGTGAGATTTTCTTAGTGCTCGCATGACACGATGCTTCGAATCGTCCATCATGTCTTTATTTTCATTTTCTACTCTCGTATAAACAGTGATAACTCTGTACTTGACATAAAGAAATGGATTCCATACTCTTTCACCAAATGAAATTCAGTCGAACTCGGAGAGAAGCACGACTTTAAGTGTGGCCAAAACCTATATGTGTTTTTATGGTTTTTCACAGTGAAATTCATCTTTTACGGTTCGTAAGAGGCAAAACAGGAGTAGATTTACAAGAGATAGGGGATTCAGTATTAGAATTAGAATTTAAGAGAGTATTGAGGGCTTAAGATCAGATAAGTCAGAGGCGGTAGATAACATTCCACCAGAATTTCTAAAACCAACAAAACGACTGTAGACGTTGGTGTGTAGAGTGTATGAGTCTGGCGGCATACCATCTCACTTTCGGAAGAAATATCATCCACACAATTCCGAAGACTGCAAGAGCACTATCAGCTTAACAGCTCATGCATCAAAGTTACTTACAAGAATAATATACAAAAGAATGGAAAAGAATATTGAGGATGCATTAGACGACGATGTTTTGGTGTTAGACAAGGTAAAAGCACCAGAGACGCAATTTTGACGTTCCGGTTGATAATGGAAGCAAGAATAAAAAAAAGACACGTTCTCAGGGTTTGTCAGCCTGGAAAAAGCATCCGACAATGTAAACTGATGCGAGATATTCGAAATTCTGCGGAATATATGGGTAAGCTATACAATATGCACAAGAGCCAAGAGGGAGTAATAAGACTGGACGACCAAGAACGAAGTGCTCGGATTAAAAAGGGTGTGAGACAAGGATATAGTCTTTCGCCCCTACTGTTCAATCTGTACGTCGAAAAAGCAATGACAGAAATAGAAGGAACGTTCAAGACTGGAATTAAAATTAAAGGTGAAAGGATATCAATGTTACGATTTGTTTATGTTGCTATCCTGAGTGAATGTGAAGCAGAATTACATGATTTGCTGAAAATTAAAGGAACACTGTAAAGAGTAGTGAATATGGATTGAGTGTAAATCGAAGAAAGACGAAAGTAACGAGAAGTAACAGTACATGAAGTTGAGGAATTCTGCTGCCTAGGTAGCAAAATAACCAACGACGGACAAAGCAAGGAGGACATCAAAAGCAGACTAGTGCTGGAATAAAGAACATTCCTGGTGAAGAGCAGTTTACTAGTATCAAACTTAAGCCTTAATTTGAGGAAAAAATTTCTGAGAATGTACGTTTGTAGCACAGCATTGTTTATAAGTGAAAAACGGACTGTGGGAAAAGTGGAACAGAAATGAATCGAAGCAGTTGAGATGTGGTGCAACAGACTAATTTTGAAAGTAAGGTGGACTTATAAGGTAAGGAATTAGGATGTTCTGCGCAGAATCGGCGAGGAAAAGAACATGTCGAAAACACTGACAATCAGAAGGGATAGGATGATAGGACATAAATTAAAACATCAGAGATGGCTTCCATGGAACTAGCTGTAGAGGGAAAAAACTGTAGCGGAAGACTGAGGTAGGAATACATCCAGCAAAGAATTGAGGGCGTAGGTTGCAAGTGCTACTCTAAGACGAAGAGGCTGTAAGAGGAGAGGAATTCGTGGCGGGCCGCATCAAACCCGTCAGAAGACTGATGACTCAAAAAAGAAAGGCTAAATATGTCAGGTGCAAAGCTTAGAGGCCATGATGTAAAGCCAAGAGCACCTCTTTGTCTGACCATCCACTAACTTGTCCCTGAAATTTCGATGTTATTCAGGTGGCGTGCCGTTTTATTGCAGACAAGACCGTTCAACCCGCAATAGTTCTCCGATGCCAGGGAAATGCAATGACATGTTGCTGACAAGTATAGTAAGTTTAGAGATGGACCTACTAATGAAACCGATTCAGAGTTGAACGACTGTGTAAAACTAATCGAAGGCAAGGTAGGTGTCAGAATGAAATTCTTTGTCAGAATTATCAGTAAGTATATTCCATCCACATAGGAGGTATCTTAACAAAACCCTCGTTCGACCACTGCTTGCATATTCCTCTCCAGTCTGGGATCCGTACTAGATAGGATTGGCAGATGAAATTGAGAAGATCCAAAGAATGGTAGCGCGTTTCGTTACAGGTTCATTTAGTAAGCTCGAAAAAATCACGGCGATGCTCAGCCGCCTCCAGTGGAACACGATGCAAGAGAGGCGTTCTGCATTATGGCGTTGTTTAAAGTTCCAATACTGTATACTAGTAGGGCCAACCAATATAATGCTTTCTCCTAAGCACATCTTCTGAAGGGGCCATGAAGGTAAAAGATTCGAGGTAAGAGATTTCAGCACAAATGAAGGTCTACCAGCAATTGTTTTTCTCGCGAACCATTTGCAACTGAACAGGAAAACGGGGGGAAGCGACAATGGTACACAAAATATCCTCCGCCACTCACCGTAAGATGACCTGTGGGGTAGACATGTAGATGTAGATTACAGACGATACCATGTATTAATACCATATAAATTGAGTCCCCTACAAACGTTAGCTAGTGTATCTAGAGAAGTCTCCATACACACAACTCAAGCCGCTTACAGCACCGTGGATTTTGAATAGTTTCTGTTGAAACAAATAAACCACTCCCACGAACTCTAAAATTTCGTAAATTCTGCCTTCAAACCACTTACACAACTGAAAAATGCGTTCCGGTGCGGGTACTTACCATAATACAGCCTTGGGAAGTCGCCATACACCAGTATCTTTGTAACGCAGATCAGAGTTTACAATTACATCTACATCAACATCTACATCCATACTCCGCAACACACCTGATGGTGTGTGGCGGAGTACCTCTATCGGTTCTCCCTTCTATTCCAGTCTCCTATTGTTCGTGGAAAGAAAGATTGTCGGTATGCCTCTGTGTGGGCTCTAATCTCTCTGATTTTATCCTCATGGTCTCTTCGCAAGAGATACGTAGGAGGGAGCAATATACTGCTGGACTTCTCGGTGAAGGTATTTTCTCGAAACTTTAACAAAAGCCCGTACCGAGCTACTGAGCGTCTCTCTTGCAGAGTCTTCCACTGGAGTTGATCATCTCCGTAACGCTTTCGCGACTAGTACAACGAAGCGCGCTACTCTCCGTTGGATCTCCTCTCTCTCTTCTCTCAATTCTATCTGGTACGAATCCCACACCGGTGAGCAGTATTCAAGCAATGGGCGAACAAGTGTACTGTAACCAGCTTCCTTTGTTTTCGGATTGCATTTCCTTAGGATTCTTCCAATGAATCTCAGTCTGGCATCTGCTTTATCGACGATCAACTTTATATGGTCATTCCATTTTAAATCACTCCTAATGCCTACTCCCAGATAATTTATGGAATTAACTGCTTCCAGTTGCTGACCTTCTATATTGTAGCTAAATGATAAAGGATCTTTCTTTCTATGTATTCGCAGCACATTACACTTGTCTACATTGAGATTCAATTGCCATTCCCTGCACCATGCGTCAATTCGTTGCAGATCCTCCTGCATTTTGGTGCAATTTTCCATTGTTACAACCTCTCGATATAGTACAGCATCATCCGCAAAAAGCCTCAGTGAACTTCCGAGGTTATCCACAAGGTCATTTATGTATATTGTAAATAGCAACGGTCCTATGACACTCCCCTGCAGCACACCTGAAATCACTCTTACTTCGGAAGACTTCTCTCCATTGACAATGACATGCTGCGTTCTGTTATCTATGAACTCCTCAATTCAATCACACAATTGGTCTGGTAGTCCACATGCTCTTACTTTGTTCATTAAACGATTGTGGGGAATTGTATCAAACGCCTTGCGGAAGTCAAGAAACACGGAATCTACCTGGGAACCTCTGAGTCTCGTGGACGAATAGCGCGAGCTGGGCTCCACACGATCGTCTCTTTCGGAACCCATGCTGATACCTACAGAGTAGATTTCTAGTCTCCAGAAAATTCATTAGAATCGAACATGATACGTGTTCCAAAATTTTACAACTGATCGACGTTAGAGATATAGGTCTATAGTTCCGCACATCTGTTCGACGTTCCTTCTTGAAAACGGGGATGACCTGAGCCCTTTTCCAATCCTTTGGAACGCTACACTCATCTATAGACCTACGGTACCCCGCTGCAAGAAGGGGGGCAAGTTCCTTTGCGTACTCTGTGTAAAATCGAATTGGTATCGCATCAGGACCAGCGGCCTTTCCTCTTTTGAGCGATTTTAATTGTTTTTCTATCCCTCTGTCATCTATTTCGATATCTACCATTTTGTTATCTGTGCGAGAATCTAGAGAAGAAACAACATTGCAGTCTTCATCTGTGAAACAGCTTTGGAAAAAGACATTTAGTATTTCGGCCTATAGTTTGTCATCCTCTGTTTCAGTTCCATTTTGGTCACAGAATGTCTGGACATTCTGTTTTGATCCACCTACCGCTTTGACATAAGACCAAATTTTCTTACTATTTTCTGTCAACTCAGTACATAGAACTTTACTTCAACATTCATTGAACGCCTCTCGTATAGCCCTCCTCACACTACCTTTTGATTCGCGTAATTTTTGTTTGCCTGCAAGGCTTTGGCTATGTTTATGTTTCCTGTGAAGTTTCCCTTGCTTCCGCAGCAGTTTTCTAACTCGGTTGTTGTACCATGGTAGCTCTTTTCCATCTCTTACAATCTTGCTCGGCATATACTCATCTATGCATATTGTACGATGGTTTTGAACTTATTTTTAGATTGTGCACCGACTCTGTGAACTGTTGCAACACCGAAGTACTGGCAGCTCGACTTGTAACTGCCATTGGTTATACATAATTTTATCTACAAATTTCATAGACAGTAACACTGGCATCTTATTTATCCCAAAGTATACCAGTTATTCACTGACAGAGTTTCAAAATAATTCTGTTATTGTCACTACTCTCTGTCCAACGCTACGTTAACACAGTCTTGCGTTGTTCAAAGAAATATTTCACTTCACTTATTCTTGCTGCAATGTCTTTTGCTCACAGCACACACATAACATACACGCTCTGCATAATTCGTCCTCCAATCATGTCAACTGTTAGGGGAGCAAGAGTGTGCATCTTCCTGCATAACGAAGGAATTGGATTATTCTTTGTTTAGTGTTTATTGGTGACATGAAATATCTTCAGCAACTGATGACGCCATTCAACGTGTCAACCAAGGGGAAACGCATCTCATTCTTCGTAAAACTTAGATCACTCGTGATTTTAAAAATGATTACCATTTATTTAAATGGCTTTGGAGTCCTCATTTCCAGTTGAAAGGGAGGAGGAATCTGAACAGGTCATTAGAAATAATGACGTGTGGATGTGCAAAAATACAGTAGAGCTACTATCTATGCACTATCTATTTCGGTATCACCATTCAGCATTAGACTATTGTTAGTTTCTTTATTTAAAATTAATTTATATCTCTCCTCCACCATATTCGAAATCATAATAAAGAAGTGTGTGACATGTACTGCTGATAAATCTGACTGGCGATTTGGATGTGAGAGGTACTGAAGACATGATTTTTGATGGGGGATTATGAGGGTAGTCTGATAGCTGAGATGTTGTGGTAATGTGTCGATTAGTCAGTGAAAAAGTGGGGTAGAACTGTCCTTTGAGATGACTAGAGTAGCTTATGATTGGAAGGTTGAAGGGGAAGAAGGGGGGTAAATATCATGAATGTCTAGGAGAGACTGAAATTCCGTTGGGAATGGATATGTAGTGCATTGAGATGGTGGGAAGGGGAGCCTGCTGATAGAGGCGTGGCACCGGGTACGGTGAGTATAGGGTGTAGGCATTTTGGTCACCGGAGATGTACGAGAAGAGTATGGAGATATGGAAATTTCAGTACCTGGTAAAGGAGATATGCAGTCAACGGTAGGTAATACAGAAGGTACGGCGAAGTGTGTAATACTCTGTGGTTTGGAGAGACTAATTTTGGGACAGTAGGTCTCCAAGAACGGACGCCCAACTGCTTCATCAATGGGAGTATTACAGCGAGATAGGTCATTCTCCAGATCAAAAGAGATGATTTCTAGCCGAACTCTAAATGCAATTTGTTTTCAGCGATGGTGACAGGCACTGCTGATCGTTTCAATGAACTGCGTGCGGTATCCGCACCCTCTCGTGTTACAGGCGTTGTGTCCAAACTGGATGAATCGGTGGGGCGGGTGGTGGCTGCGCTTCAACAGCGGGGAATGCTGGAGAACTCCATCATCGTGTTCACCCCGGACAACGGAGCACCCTCAACTGGCGGAACTGCCAACTGGGGATCTAACTACCCCTTCAGAGGCGTAAGTAGAGATATACAATGCAGCGTGCTGTAAAGTATCGTAGCAGGTGTCGCACCTGGGCAGGTCATATTCAATGCCAGAACACCCTCACTCGTACTAAACCTCCAGAAATCTTCCAGTTTAGCCAGTGAGTCCATAGAGAATGGCATGAGATGTACAATATGAGTGGCTGTGCTTTTCCATCCGAGTTTGCGATCTTAGTGAGTCGTTCTGTAGGGTTCTTTCTACCTGTTTTGCCGAGAAGCTTTCGAAGCTTATGTCCCTCGCAGAAGCAGTATCAGCGCTGTCTGGTTCTCTGTTAAAGTGCAATTCTACTACTATCATTTTACGTGATGAAGCTGGAGTCTATATTATTCGGAACAAAGTCTAAAAGGGATACCATTATTATGTATTTATCTACTACCACCATAAAATGATAACATCGACATAATTAACAGTGATTAACTGAAAGCTAACGATTTTCTAAGAGCATAGTCTTACGAGAGAATTAGATAGGACGGCATTCTATCGGCGACTGGTTACTATTGTGTGCAGTCTGTACATCGTACTTACGCTCGTGATACTTTGTAACCGTTCATACATTTTCGTTAGCTTCATCATTATTCACTTATTTATTAAGATGATAGATATTAGGTACTGTAATATTGTTGTAACAAAGCACGTGTGATCTGCAGTCCTCTCCTAATATCTGCATGGGAAAATCCCCTTTTATTAGCAAATATTTGTTAAGTAATATTACCTGCATCGCAGCAGAATAACTACTTTTCCTACGTATCTCGCTGCTGACGTAACGGGCGGTCACATTTGTAGCCACAGCGCCTCGCACCACCGCCCACTGGCAGCGCCGTTATGGTCCAACCGCTCCTTCAACCAGGGTGGGAACTGAAATCTTACTCCCGACTGTGTGCGTTCTGCAGTACCGCCTTACTCACACTAGGCGATTTTCTCCCCTCGATAATAATTGCGGCTGAAATAGTCGCTTAGGGTGTCACACTTCAAACGATTGTAGTCACGGCGGATGAAGTCGCGCCGACGAAACTGGGTGCCGCACTAGTGACAAAAATCGGTGGCTTCTGCAGGTGTGTTGCAATCAACCGCGAGAGACACCATGCATTATGACCTCTCATTCGAAATTGAAATATTTAGCTGCAGTAGCATTATATGTAGCTCCACGTCACAGAAGGCATAACCGCCAACGAAAACAGTGGATTCATCCATTTATTATTAATCGTCCAAGTGTGCGAATGTTTGTGTTGTTACACAAGAAACTTAGGAGTTATCCAGAGAAATTCTTTGATTATTACCGCATAACCGTAGCGTCTTTCGACTTACTGCTCTCGAATTTAGAAATTAACTCACAAAAGAAGGATACCAGGTTACGTGACTGTGTTGGGGCGGACGAAATACTTGCAGTAGCATTGAAGCACGTTTTTTTAATTACATAGAGAACATAATTTATGGACATGAACATACACTTAACATAACGTTAACATAAACTAGGTTATAGTGAAGGAGTTTACATTACATGTCAGTTGCCTCATGACTTGTAATATTCTTCAAATGACAAGATCGAGTCTTCATCCGGCAGTCCAGTCACTGGCGAAAAATAAGTGATTGGGCTCTCAGGTGTAGGGCTTTGTGTACTTGTCACTGTCGATGAACCTGACGGTGCAGTATTTGTGAAGGAGTCAGTAGTAGTGCTGCTCTCTACTGTCTTTCGGCTATAAGATTTTATTTATTGTAATGTTTTTATTTGAAAGTCTAGTTTATCGTCGGTAGTCATTTAAGTAAGGCAAAACAGATGTTAAAAACAACTCATCAGGATTCTTCTGTGCTACAGCACAAGTTGAACTATGTATCAAAACTCTTATCAACTCTCTATCAAATGGGTTCTGAATTTTCCTTTTATTTGCTTTAGCAGTGGAAGACTTAGCAGCAGTGTTAGGCGTCGGTGCATTGTCTTCATGATGCTTTTCCGCTTCATCGTTATCAAGAATAGAGGCATCATTCATATTTCCTGAGGTCCTGAAATTAAAAGAAACATTTTTGGAAAAACCCACATGCCACTTTGTACTGTACAAATGTGTGTGATGTGATAAGTATATAATAAGTCGGTATTGAGTACGTAATTAACAACCATATCCATTGGAAATACATTTAAATTTTACAGAATTGCAGAAGAAAGTTTTTACTTACTGCCTCAATTCCATGGCTTCTTGCACGAAACGCACCTGTATATGAACAGGTGTAAGAATAATTATTTTTGCTTTCCTACAGGAAAAGAAGTACAAAGCGGTGGAAAAATGTACGTGATGGATACATACGCAGCCCGATTTTTTCGGGCTGCGTATGTATCCATCACGTACATTTTTCCAACGCTTTGTACTTCTTTTCCTGTAGGAAAGCAAAAATAATTATTCTTACATTTTTGCTTTCCTACAGGAAAAGATTTTTTCGGGCTGCGTATGTATCCATCACGTACGTTTTTCCAACGCTTTGTACTTCTTTTCCTGTAGGAAAGCAAAAATAAATTATTCTTACACCTGTTCATTGAAATTAATTAATTTCCATCAACCTGATATTGTGTTTTATACTCTACTTATTTATAGCAGGTATCTGGGAACGGGATGCTCCACGACTTCCGTGCACTACGAGTTTTTGCTAGGAGGCTCAACTGCTGCATCCATAAGTGAAGGTACATGCAGAGAAATTTATAACTGCTTACAACCAAAGTACATGACAAATCCTACGAAACAGGACTTATAGACATTGCTCTGAATTTTGAGAAAACTGCAAATTTTCCTCACTGCATAGGTGCCATTGACGGTAAGCACCTGCGATTCGTGAAGCCATGGAATAGTGGAAGTGAATTTATTTGTGATAAACAGTTTCATTCCTTAGTGCTTATGACAGTTGCGGATAGTGACTATTGCTTCCGACACAGTGATACAGGAGGATATGGAAACGATGGTGATTCAAATATTTTAAAAGGAACTAACTTCGTGAGAGCCCTTTATAATGGCAGGTTACCTTTTCCAGACGTCAAACCTTTGACTAATTTACCAAACAATGAAAATATGCCTTTCGTACTTGCAGGTGACGAAGGTTTTGCTCTTGATAAACACTAGACGCGGTCTTTTGCAAGAAGATCACTCACATTATCGGGGAGAGTGTTTAATTATAGGATGAGTAGAGCAAGGCTTGAAGTAGAATGTTCGTTTGACATCCTTGCTAACAAGTTCCGAATTATCCACAGGGCCACAGACGTTAATAGTAACTTGGCTCAAAGTATTATAAAAACGTCTTGCATGCTTCATAACTTTGCGCAGAAGCATGATGGCTAACGGTTTGTAGATACTTTAACCTGTTCTCTGGAATCTATGGAAAATGTAGGGCTAAGAGGTAGCAACTGTGAATGTGACATTAGACACACGTTTGGCAACTTCTTCTGCTCTGTGGAAGGATCAGTTCCTGGGCAAGGTGCGTACATTGCCGGCAAAGAAAACTAGACGTTGCAGATGAGGATGTCATTGTTGTCATCAGCTGAACTTAGAAGTATTAATAGTCGATACATTTCATGTTCACATTGTCGTGTTAGACTACTCGGTTTATGACTTAAAAACATAATGCTACGAATACGTTCACATGAATACCGTTCTTTCAAACAATCCTTTGTAGGTTCTGTTTTAACTTTTGAAATAACTTATTCCACAAAACCTTAAATTTACGTTTTTTTAAACTGTATCCTCATACCCTTAGGTATTATTAGATTAAGACACTAGTAAAAAAATTGTAAAACTTCAAAGTATTTATTTCTCTGCCTTTTTTAAAATACAGAAAATAATCTGAAAATACCTCTGAAAAAATGGTTCAAATGGCTCTAAGCACTATGGGACTCAACATCTGAGGTCATCAGTCCCCTAGAACTTATAACTACTTATCCCTAACTAACCTAAGGACGTCACACACATCCATGCCCGAGGCAGGATTCGAACCTGCGGCCGTAGCGGTCGCGCGGTTCCAGATTGTAGCGCCTAGAACCGCTCGGCCAACCCTGCCGGCCATGCCTCTGAAAACATTATATTAAATCACGCAAAGTTTCAACACAATTAGTTACATTGTTTTCGCACAACAGGTTTGTATACATGTCATGCTATTAGAGGGAGCCACTCATGAAAAATGGCAATGACCACTATGGGACTTAACTTCTGTGGTCATCGGTCCCCTAGAACTTAGAACTACTTAAACGTAACTAACCTAAGGACATCACACACATCCATGTCCGAGGTACGATTCGAACCTGCGACCGCAGCGGTCGCGCGGTTCCAGACTGTAGCTCCTAGAACCGCTCGACCACTCCAGCCGGCCCACTCATGCAAAGGTGTAGGATATCTTCCGTCGGCCTAGAATCATAACATTTGGCAAGGAGCAAACTTTCACAGTAAAAGTAAAGCAAAATATCCGAAAACAGTTAATTTGTAATTAAACAACAAAAGATATTTCTTTTGTGATGTGTTATTCGACGTTAAACTTGAAATTAAAACAGTCAGTAGTTTTGCATTCAAACTGACTCTATCATATGGTAAAAACTAAACGTCGCCCAAGGGATGACGTTTTTGCTCATATGACGCGTTTCGGAATTTGTGAATCATCAGATATCCAGGAGCGATTACTGAGGTAGATATGGCGTATCAATCTGGATGTGAAACAAACATTTGCAGACTAGTCTGCCGCCAAGTCTCCTTGATTGCAGAACTGATGATAATCAAGATAACCTTCACCTGCCTCTCGCGTGATTTTATGTCACCTTTATATTATTGAAATGAAAACATTCTCGAATATCGAGGAATCCCTGGAGCTGATAACTTGCCAGTATCAATGTCGATAACAGGCAAATATGGTGGAGATTATCGATTCACGGAATGTGTGAACTGTCTACATGCATAATTAAGTTTGTACAGAACTCTTAGTGCGTGAGCCTTAGTGACACCTGATCCATTTTGTTACGATTTACACTACACAAATACAGTATCGGAGAATACACAAACGAATTATAAGCAATGCACGCGGAAAATTATTTCCTACATTGGAGCATTACTGCTCACCATAACGCTTTATTAAGAAGCACACACCCCTCATGGTAGCTCTTTCAGAACTCATGATACCGACACAATTGTCTTATGTCAAACACCGTTATTCGCTGGCCGAGGCTGCTGGGCCTAGGTGAGGCGTTTCGCTGATGAATGCCATCATCTGCATATGTACCAAGCTCGTCCCTTGCTGCTGATCGTTCACCTGGTTCGGCACTCAGTGCATGTTATTTTTTTATGTGTGCTCCGAATGTTCCTGTGTTTGCATTCATCATGCATTCATTTAATATGAGTACATGCAACAAAAACATATACGGTTCTTTAGAAAGAACATAAGAACGAATATGGATTATATTCTTCAGACAGCGAATATTTTAATCATCAGATTTATTATTCTGTCCATGTGACAAATTAAAAAAAAATTCAAACTGCTCTTCTTATTAATGAGTGATTCTTCCTTATTACATATATATTTTAAGTTAATAAACAGCTAATTCATTAGATGAAATATAACTATTTTCACTTATTCTCCTTCTTCTTCTTCTTTGGCACTAGAGCCCTTGACGACTCTAGGACTCCTCAACAGTCTTCCTCCATACATCTCTGTTCTCTCCCTTCCTCGGGTCTCCATCTTGTTAAAGTCGGACAACACACTGTACTGCCACTAGCTCCTGGTGGGCTCTTCCTTCTAAAGCATTTCGATCTACCTTTAATTATTCATTTGGGCATCCTGTCATCTGACATTCTCTCCATATGCCCTAACCATCGGATTCTTTGAGATTCAGCAAATTTCACTATAGCGTCCCATTGTATAATCTCTTGCGTTTGCATTCTCCAACCATGTACCCTTAAACTTTTCGCAGTATTTTTCTTTCAAATTCCTTTAGTTTGTTTGTAAGTCCAATTTTTGCTCCTTCTGCTTCAATTATTTCCTACATTTCTGTAAGGGTGTTTACATCTGCTGCCATAATTGCAATATCATCTGCACCGCATATGTATGACTAGATTTAATCATTATTCTTCCTCATTATTGTGGCAGACAATGCAGTGCGAAGTTAAATAGGACTGAAGGGACACCATAAGTCTGTTCCACTCCATTTGAAAAGATAAAGCTCTTGATCACGCTGTTGTTCATTTTTGCATTAGTGTCCTTCATTATTCACTCACCTAATCTTCTTAGCTTGTCACAGGTGCCCAATACTTTTGTACTTTATACAATGCCGGTCTGTTACCACCATCAAAAACATTTTAGAAGCAACAAACAGTAAATGGCAACTTATATCATATTCGTAATTATTTCTCCATTAGTTGATGAATAAGGAACAACAGCTCAGAAGTGCCTCTAATTGATAGGAACTCACACTGGTGTTACCCAAGAATATTTTCACTGCACTTTTTTATCCTTTCATTCAGCAGCCCGGAAAATATCTAGTAGGATATATTCCATAAAGTTATGCCTCCACAATTTTCACAAGGAAATTTTATCTCTTGTTACATATAGGGCATATTATTATAGTTTTCCGATTCTCAGGTATTCTTTCACATATGTTATTTATTAACGCATGTATTTCACTTACTAGAGGATGAGCACGAAATTTCATAAGTTCTATCCCATTTCATCAGGATCACATTTTTCAGTTTATATGTTCACTGACTTCACCTCCTCCATTGTTCTCTCCTTTCATCTGCTCTTGCCTCTATATTCCCCTCCTGTTCTTGTGGATCACATGGTACCTGGTCTGAGTTTGTACTGAGCATATTTTCAAAGTAATCTGTAAATCTCTGTATTTTGTGTAGTTTGTCCCTGATTATCTTACAATTTCTATTTTGGCATGCAATTTGCATGGGTCGAAATTTTTTTCTCTTATTTCCTAATGCATAAAAGGATTTTACTGTCTCGTTCTCTTCCTTTTGTTCTTCTATCTCTTGAAATTTTGATTTCAGCCATTCCTTTCTCTTTTTCTTACATATCCTCTGAGCAAGACCTTAATTCGTTATACACCTCCACGTTTTACTTATCACTCTCTGCAATATTCTTAGTAGCCCTTCATGTTTGTTTTCTATTGCTAGTCTACGTTCATCATCAAACCATTCGTTTCTTTCCTTTCCTCTCATCGCGACTGTTTCTTCTGCTGCCTCTTTCACTATTTTAAATATGTTCTCAAAATGATTTCCCAATTGTAAGACTGCTGAACACTAATTTCATTATACACTGAAGCACCAAAGAACTGGTATAGGCGTGCGTATTCAGATGCAGACATATATAAACAGGCAGAATGCGGTGTTTCGGGCGGCAACGCCTATATAGGACAACAAGTGTCTGGCGCAGTTGTTACGTCGGTTACTGCTGCTACAATGGCAAGTTATCAAGATCAGTTTCAGCGTGGTGCTATAGTCGGCGACCGAGCGATGGGACACAGCGTCTCCGAGGTAGCGATGAAGTGGGGATTTTGCCGTACGACCATTTCACGAGTGTATCATGAATATCGGAAACCTGGTAAAACATCAGTCTCCGACATCGCTGCGCCCGGAAAAATTCTTGCAAGAACGGCACCAACAACGACTGAAGAGAATTGTTCAACGTGACAGAAGTTGAACCCTTCTGCAAATCGCTGCAGATTTTTAGTGCTACACCATCAACAAATGTCATCGTGCGAACCATTCAACGAAACATCATCGATATGGGCTTTCGGAGACGAAGTACCACTCGTGTACCCTTGATGACTGCACGACGCAAAGCTATACTCCTTGCCTGGGCCCGTCAGTGTCATCATTGAATTGTTGATGACTGAAACATGTTGCCTGGTCGGACAGGTCTCGTTACAAATTGTATCGAGTGGATGGATGTGTACGGGTATGGAGACAACCTCATGAGTCCGTGGACTCTGTATGTCAGCAGAGTACTGTTCAAGTTGGTGGAGGTTCTGAAATGGTGTGGGGGGTGTGCAGGTCGAGTGATATGGGACCCCTGATTTGTCTAGATACGGGTGACATGTGCGTAAGCATTCTGTCTGATCACCTGCATCCATTCATGTCCACTGTGCATTCCGACGGTCTTGAACAATTTCAGCAGGACAATGTGATACCACACACATTCAGAATCGCTACAGAGCGGCTCCGGGAACGCTCTTCTGAGTTTAAACACTTCCGCTGCTCACCATACTACCTAGACATGAATATTACTGAGCATATCTAGGACGTCTTGCAACGTGTAGTTCAGAAGAGATCTCCACCCCGTCGTAGTCTTACGGATTTATGGACAGCCCTGCAGGATTTATGGTGTCAATTCCCTCCAGGTCAACTTGAGGCATTAGTCGAGTCCTTGCCACCTCGGGACCGATGACCTTTGTAGTCTGGTACCTTCAACCCCCACAAACCAAACCAATAACGCCACGTCGTGTTGCGGCACTTCTGCGTGCTCTGGGGGCCCTACACGATGTTAGGCAGGTGTACCAGACTCTTTGGCCCCTTAGGCGATTACACATTATTATTTAACAGTAATTATTAATCGGCAACGTGAAACAATTGCGTTTACTTATGTTGTTTATACTCCTTCCTTAGGGTCAATACTCTTCACCTAATCCGTTTACTAACAGACCTATTGAGACGCATACTTGATTACGTCACGTCGGCCTCCATTCATTCACTCACCCGGCTGCATCAGCTTTGCCATTTAAAGGCAATTAACATTAGACACTCTGCACTGTCTCTTTAAACTGTCACACTAACGCCACAACAGGAATAAAAAAACAGTCATAAATAAATATTTTAACATAAAGACAATCTCAAAGAATTTAAAAAATCATTACAAGGTCCTCGGGCTGTTCTTTCAACTCCTACTACTTGCTGTAAACAAACATGTAACTAAACACACGTTTTCTCAAAAAGCTTAAAACTATTATTCCTCTTAGTACTCTTACAACTTTAATGAGCTACTGTTGTTGTTGTTGTTGTTGTTGTTGTTGTGGTCTTCAGTCCTGGTTTGATGCAGCTCTCCATGCTACTCTATTCTGTGCAAGCTTCTTCATCTCCCAGTACGTACTGGAGCCTACATCCTTCTGAATCTGCTTAGTGTATTCATCTCTTGGTCTCCCTCTACAATTTTTACCCTCCACGCTACCCTCCAATACTAAATTGGTGATCCCTTGATGCCTCAGAACATGTCCTACCAACCGATCCCTTCTTCTAGTCAAGTTGTCTCACAAACTCCTCTTCTCCCCAATCCTATTCAGTAACTCCTCATTAGTTATGTGATCTACCCATCTAATCTTCAGCATTCTTCTGTAGCACCACATTTCGAAAGCTTCTATTCTCTTCTTGTCCAAACTATTTATCGTCCATGTTTCACTTCCATATATGGCTACACTCCATACAAGTACATTCAGAAACGACTTCCTGATACTTAAATCTATACTCGATGTTAACAAATTTCTCTTCTTCATAAATGCTTTCCTTGCCATTGCGAGTCTACATATTATATCCTCTCTACTTCGACCATCATCAGTTAATTTGCTCCCCAAATAGCAAAATTCCTTTATTATATAAGTGAATTATGTGACATTCTCTGCCGGAGAAAAAATTAGTACAACTTGAAAGACGACGTCGATCTTGATCTGATAATGACATACGCCACCTAGGGGTTAGTGGATGTACTGATAACGGTTTCTAACATCTTCCGCCAATAGATAGCATAGGGGCATAGCAACCAGAGCACCATCCGTATCTACCCCTTAATAGGGAAGGTTAACAGCCGTAAAGCTTAGCGTGGTGCAAACCGAGATGCACTCGTGCTTCCTATAGCAACTGAACGATTTTGAAAGGGGTCATATTGTGACTTCCCGAGCAGCGGAATGCTCCTCTCGGGGAATTGCCTCACAACTTGGACGTGTTTCCTCAGTTGTGCAACGATGCCGTTGTCAGACGTCAAATGAACATTCTCACTTCAGATTTGAGATGCTGGACGTCCACGCACCACAGACATCCACCAGGATTGACTTGTGGTAAGGGCAAACGTGGCAGATCGTACAGCTGCCACAGCACAGAGAAGAGGACGTGTGAGGTCAGACGTGGCAACACGAACTGTTGCGAACCGGTTATTAGCAGTGGGACGATGGGCGTGCCCGTCCTCCACTCACGGCACAGCATCGACACGCAGCCCTCGACTAACGCTGTTAGAAGATCAACTGGAAGCTAGAATGGCACGCCATGGTCTTCAGTGATGGAGTCAGTGTTCACCCAAGTGATGGCCGTTTGTGTATACAGTGTAGACCTGGTGAGCGCTCTCTCGTTGGGTCAATTCGTCCAAGACACACTGGTCCCACCCTAGGACGTATGGTCTGGGGTGCGTGCGATAAGCTACAGTTCTTGTTCACCATTTGTGTTTCTGGACGGAACGTTAAGCTGCGCTCGGTATGTGCAGAATATTATTAGACCGGCTCTTTTGCTGTTCTGGCAACAGGAAGGTGGTGTGTTGTTTCAAACGGGTAGTGCTCACCCACACACTGCCCGTGAAAGTCAACGTGCCATAGGAGACGTGCAGCTACCTCCCTGGCCAGCACGATCTCCGGACTTGTCTCAAATGGATCATGTGTGATTCGGAAGTGATTCGTGCGTCAACCAACAACTCTTAGAGAACTACGTGAACAGAACGTGCAGGCGTAGAATAACGCATCTGAGGACAGTAACTCTCGCTCTGTACGATCGACTATATGTCAAGAGTCAGCTCCTGCATTGCCGCTTTTTGAAGGTGCACCCCGTACTAATATGTTTCTGTATGGGTTGATACCTGGCACCTCAGAACAGCTAGTACTATTGATATGTAAATGTCATAATTTCATGTACTCCATATGCACTGTTGCAACAATAAATCTTGACTGAATTGGAAACCTTTAAAGTTTGTCCTTTTTTTTTTTTTTTTCAGCACCGTATCGGGGTCTTTCAAGCACACTTCATATGTTTGTGTCCTAGTGAGATAATCTCTATTCAAATCTGTCAGAGCCAGCCAGCTTCCCCGTAACTACCGCTGTGTCTCTGCTCATCACCTACAGTGTATATACCTATTATTCCTTTGGAATTTCAGTATGTGCTACTACTACCTCATGACAGGTACGTACCTTGTTCATAATATACTGCTGTTCAAAATTCCCTTCATACAGCTTTCTCTGTCCTTAATGCTGAATGATTTTTCGTCGTGTTTCATTATTCTTGTACATTTTGAAAGTACGTCACCATGTCCTGAAAAGATATTTGTAACCATCTTTTTAAAACTTCGTATATTTTATAATGCCTTTCTTCATTACATTTGTACTAATTGAAGTTACATTCAGATACTTCAACATCTTCCTGGTAAAGAAACCATCTAACGCGAAGCTCTCAATCTCTTTCTTTCTGTGTGTGGCTATATTGGGTACTTTCATCTGAGTGACAATCTTGTGTAACCCACCTACTTTCAAGCAATGGCCTTCATGAACAACGATTCTATTTTTCTTCCTATGGTCAGTTGTTCGTTTATTTTTCTCTTCGTAACTATTTTCACGTAATGATCTTCTTTGTTAGCATTTCGACTGTTGTTATTTACTGCGATAAAGTCTCTTATTTTTGAATGTAGCTTTTCTTCTACTCTCTCAGTAAAGAGATCAGTGCCTCTGGCAGTACAATCACTGCCGTCCTACAGAATAATCTCTTTAGTATCAGTTTTTATCAAATTCTGTACTGACGCTATTCTGTTGGATAATTCTGACTCTTTTTCATCAATTTCTATATTTGCATTGGAGAGTGACACATCACGTTTCTCAAGCTCCTTCCTGAAATTTTGATCTAAAGTTTTAACCCTTTTATGGGCAATGGGCAGATACCTTCCCGCATAATTTAATATCTCCCACTGTCCGAGATTCCAACATCTTGCTGGTGCTTCCATCTGTAGATTAGAATGAGAAACATGTGAAAAGTCGAGCCGCTGCTAGTAGTCGCACTGGCAACAATTGGAGGAGGATTATTTGTGTGTTTGCTCATTTCGGTGGCAGAAAGACGTCGTCTTGTTGTTACTTCGTGGTTTTGTTCATCTACAGACAATGGCGTCTGTAAGCAACCCCATGGTACTTGTTTGATACTTTATGGAATTTTCATGATATTATCGCATGAAACAAATTCTACTTTATTCTATCAAATAAACATGCAGGAATATTTGGCCATACATCTAACACTGCTTCACATTTTAATTGTGGTCAATATAGAATTGTTATTAGTCACATTCATTTATCTTAGGTATTTCTCATCACAGAATTACTTTACTAGAGAGGAAGACGTGCTAGATTATCTCTTCTCACTTCACGAGTATGATTGATTTCCCGACACTGAATCAGACGATGTTTCAACGGATGTGGAGAGTAGTACACTGAACCCACAGTCTCCTGCTGCTTTTCAACAACAAATGCTCTCAATTGTAAAAAACGTTTCCGTCCATGTAGTGTGTTCGGTATCTACAGGTTCTTCCACAGAGTAGGCAAAAATTCCAGCTTCCCCTCAGTGCTTAAACATAGATCCCGTTAGAGAAAGCTTAGTATTGTCAAATAAAGCTTTGTCTAAAACCAATCGTACATACGAGTAATTTCTTGATATCTTCAGTGAACGTATCATTCAGAATATTGTTGAACAAACAAACTTGTACTCATCCCACGAATGCTCATCGTTATGGGCATCCGTACTCTGCCACATTTATCAAATTACTGGAGTTCTCTTTTGCATGTTGAATCAGTGTTGAAATTGATGACTCCGAAATGATTCAATTTTTATGGGACCTTTATCTCAACGATAATTCGAAGGCAGACGGGAAGGGTTCTTCTAAATATGATAAATTATATAAAGTGAGGTCACTAACTGACTCCCTAAATAGTAATTTCTTAGAGGCATATAATCATTCAGTCAGATTATCCATCGATGAAGATATGACACTTTTCAAGTGCAGATCAAGCATAAAACACTATATGGGCACCAAGCCTATAAAATGAGGGTACAAGGTCTCGTGCCTGGCTGATGCTAAGACAGGATGTCTACTTAGATTCTAGATATATTATAGAAAAGGGGAAGACAATAATGCAAATATTCCTCCTGTTGAAAGGGTTGCACCTGAATTGTGTTCATCTTTGAAAAAATAGTAAATGTATTTTAGCATTTGACAACTATTTCACTTTGTATGCCCTAGTGTAAACACTTTTGGATGATGGAATATATTCTTTTGGTACTATCAGAGGCTACAGAAAAGGTATTCCGGAAAACATATTTTTACTAGGTGAGTTTAAGGCAGAGATGAAAGAGTCAGTCGTTGCGTAAAGTGGCAAGACACAAGAACAGGAAAAGTTCCATCTTCAGCAACATCTCCGAAGGCTGAAAGATTCGTTTCCAAACAGGAAGAGACGGTTCTATATGTAGCATGACTTGTCCAACTGCCATAAGTTTGTAAAACAGTGCAACTGGAGGTATGGATCTCTTCGCCCAGATTCGAGAACGGTATGAAGTTGGATGGCAATCTCTAAAATGGTGTCACAGAATTTTTTATTTTTGTGAATGTGTTTATAATGCACGCAGCACTGACAGGAAATGGAGAGTACCTAACATTCCGTTTAAAGTTAACAAGACAATTGCTGTCAGGTTTCTCAACACGGAAACGACTTCCATCGGTATTCATTTTAAAAGAAGCAGACACTGGTGTTCCTGATGAACTCAGATTTTCAAATATGGAAGAACATCTGTCGCAGAAAATTGTGAAGTACAGTGTTGTCGTATGTGGAGTACAGGAAAAGACGAAAAGCGATCAAGAATAATGTGCTCCAACTGCAATATCGCTATGTGTGTAGATCCATCTTTTAGGCTGTTCCATAACATTCAGTAATTAAATATTCGTTGATATTTGTGACTAAAAAATAATCAATCAATCATGTATTTGTCTTATTTTGTTTTGCAGTGTCAGTTTTTATAATAAAAAAGTTCCTAAAAATTGGATAGTAACATCTCACGGTCCGCGGGAAGCCTTCTTCCCACATTTTCAGATGCCAGTGTGGCGGTGTCCCATCCTGTTGGTAAGCGAAGTCGTTCGAATCAGTTTCCAACTGTCGGAAAAGAAGGCTCTGAAGCATATCGAGATATGTGCTCTCTGTAACAGAGTTCTCGGCGAAGAAAAATGGTCCATCCACCTTTACCCGTGAAATTACACAAAACACATTAAATTTAGGATAATCCATCTTATGTTGTACAACTTCATGTGATTGTTCCGTACCTGACATTCTCTCATTATGACGGTTCACCTTTCCATTTAAATGGAATGGTCCCTCGTCATTAGAGAGTAAGCGTGGAACAAAACAGTCATCCTACATCTTGCCAAGAAAGAAATTACAGAACTCCACACGTTGTTGTTTGTCACCTTGACGAAGAGCTTTCAGTAGCTAAAATTCGTATGGTTTCATGTGTAAACGCCGACGCAACACATGCCAGACAGACATCAGGGGCACGTCGAGCTGTCGAGCTGCACGGCGAACGGATTTTTGCGGACTCTTTGTGAAACTATGGCGGATGCGTTCGATGTCTGTGTCAGACACTCGGGGACGGCGATTTGCCTTTACACAAAGAATCTGTTTCTTGAAATTATCTGTTTCTCGGGATTGTTCATGCCGTTGTCTAATGCTCTGTGCTGAAGGAGGCTCCACACCATGCCTAGTACGAAAGTACTTTGAACAGTTATTACTGACCCGCACTGCGCAAAACGAAGAACACAAAACGCTTTCTATTGTGCCGACACCATTTTTACAATAACTGAAGTGGGCGCACACTACTGCTACCTAGCGGGAACCATGTAAAACTCGAGAGTTTTGGACAACATGGTAGTGGAGATGAAGCAGCGATTAGTATGATTAATCAATTATTCAAAAACAGTCTTAATCGCATTTATTATTATTATACAGCCAACCGGTTTCAACCCGACGTAGGGGCCATCTTCTGGGATTTTACACCAAACTATCTATAGTTTCCTGCCGTTATGTAGACAGGAGTGACACCACCGGCAGTCGACCAATGGTGTAAAAGCCCAGAATATGACCCCTAAGTCGGATTGAAACCGGTAGGCGGTATAATAATAATAAATGCGATTAAGACTGTTTTTGAATAATTGATTAAAACTCGAGACTTTGCTTTTCCAACAGTACGTCGTTCACGCACATATCTCAAAATAACGTAATAATTATGATTTCTTAAAATTCGATAATTCTTTTTGATACAGCCTGTATTACAGCTTCCTAGCACTATTTATGATTACAGAACATTAACTTCATATAGGGAATATTAAAATTTTTAGGCACCTAGATATCTTTATGTCTGATTTGGAGCTTGTTCAGAAGAAAAAAACAGAAAACAAAAAAAAAAAAAAAAAAAAAAAACTGAACTAGCAAGCACATAGATTACAAATTTGGTGTTATAAGGTCTGTTTTCCACATCAAATGCTAGAATCTTAAAATAAATACACATTACGCCATATCGGATAAAATTATCATGACTCATACGTTTCTGACGTCAATAAGTGTTTGAAGACGCAACAATAAGTAACAATACAACATTTCAGCAGAACCATTCATGGGCTCAATCTGAATGCCTCTATGGGCAATTTTATGAAGAACAAACAGTTCTGAGATACAATACTGCCATTTCCTTTAATAAATTAATAAAAGAACAAGTACAAGGAGAAAGTTGTCTCTACCCTACAGTAAATGTTGATATTTTATTTTAGGCAGTAAGTATGCATGTATGGTATGTAATGAGACTACAAAGTATCATGAAGGCGCTGTCTTCAGCAATATATCTTCAAGTAGACGTTTACTTATACTAAACAGTGCTACAGCAAACAACTACAGATGCGAAAAAACTACACTCACATTTTCCGCACCAACAGCAGTGATACCGAAACCGAAACAAAACCTTGTGTTCTGGGTTGCAAAAAACTGAGAGGCCTGCACAATTACCCTTTCTCATAAACTGGCGATAGCGGTTTCTTTTAAGCTGTACAATATACACCGCTTTTATTCTCGGGATGAGATCCAAATGGAAGTCGATTATCAATGATTTCCGTCGAAATGTGAGTGAAATTTGTGAATCCCTCATATGAGGAATGTATGAAGCCATGTTCCTTTTTCATTTTGTTTTCATTCTCATGAAAGGCAAAGTAAAGGCGAGCTACAAGATGCAGTAAAAAAAGTAACTTCGTATGCCTGAAAGGCCTAGTGCAAGTCTCTGAGCTTGAGTCCACTTATTTGCAAGGTCCGAATCTACCCAGTAGTCCTACGAATAATTCAGTGTTAAATCGGAATCACCTGTCGTTCTTGGCGAATCTTTGCGTCGTTGAGAGCTGAAAGGAAGACTGAAGGCACAACGAAAATCTTCGATCTCACTATTCTTAGATTTTCGGCCACTGACTTTACCATCAGGCTCTATACCAGTTGTAGTCATCAGTACATGTTGTCTATTCCAGTTGAAGGCGACGCTATGGGAAGGTGGTGTGCGATCCCCGGCCCTGGTGTGGAGTCCGCTGCTGCAGAACACGCCCAGAGTGTCCCACCAGCTGATGCACATCACCGATTGGCTGCCCACGTTCTACGCTGCTGCAGGTGGGTCTTTCGGTTTCGGCGGCTCTGAGATACCTACATGAAAGCCGTCCTTAAAAATTACATTTAAGTTGATATGACACCAGTAACAGGAACTCATTTGTGTCTGTTTCTCTTGAGCACTTCTGTTTTACGAGAATCATCGGCTAGAGGAAATTCAGTTTTATCTGTCATTGGCATTTTCCACAATCTGCTCATAAAATCGTGCGTTTTAATGTTATCAGGATATCTAAGTGTTGTCTTTCTCATTGGTCTCTTCCATGGAATCTATCTTTGAAAATTTTTCCTTGGCGTCAACTTCTCTACAGTATACCTTACTCTTCATCGTCATTTCCACTAGTTGTCTTTACTTTCGTGTTCTTAGAATATTTCTTCATTCGTCATTCTCTCAGTCCACTCAACTTGCAGCATTATTTTCCACAATAACATTTCAAACCTATCGAAGAATTTTTCCGCTTTATTTTGACTGTATATGATTAAATTCCATATATTAATGTATACATACAGATTGAAGCGACAAATGAAAATCTGTAGCGAGGCCGGGATTCGAGTCCAGGTCTTTCCACAAGTATACGGACTTCCCTAATACGCATCCCTCCTCAATCCAAATGCCCATTCACGCCTCAGTCCACTTGGTATTCCCCCTAAACTCGAACAGCTTTGCGGGGGTTCTCCACCTGAATTGAAACAGAACCTCAGCAGGCGTATTTTGTTTGTCCGTGCAGTCGAGCACAGCCTCTGTGTCTGGGTGGCGTAGTGGTTAGCGCATCTGTCTATTGAGCAGGAGATCAGTGTTG
The DNA here is from genome assembly GCF_023898315.1 of Schistocerca nitens. Lineage (NCBI taxonomy): Eukaryota > Metazoa > Arthropoda > Insecta > Orthoptera > Acrididae > Schistocerca > Schistocerca nitens. The sequence continues at coordinate 63,455,016 of NC_064617.1, forward strand.
GAATCCCAGCCTCGTTACAATTTTCAGTCGTCTTTCAGCCTGTTTGTGTACATCATAGATGTTTGGTACTCGAAGAGGGCTGGAAGCATACGCGATTAAAAATTCAGTTCAAAATTATATTTAATGGAATAAACTTAACATTCGTCATATAATACTGTAGATAAAGCATATGGCGAATCTCTACATATATAGATCTATATTTGTACTCCTTAAGCCAATTATCAGTGTGTGGCGGAGGATATATCTGGTACCATTGTCTTTCCCATTTGTTTCAGTTCGTTTTATGAATGGAGCGTAGGAATTATTATTTGAGGCTCCCTACGAAATCTTATTGACTTTCTCGTCGTGATTATTTCGTAAAATGTACTTGGGCAGAAAGAATATTTTGCCCAGATGTTCGTGGAATGTGCGCCCTCCGTAAAGAACAGCGCCTCTCTTATAGGGTCCATCACTGTCGAAAGTTGAGTAGTACTCAAGAATAGGTCGAAGGAGTGTTTCGGAAGCCACTTGTTTCGTGCATGAATTACATTTCCCTCTGATTCTCCCATTGAATCCCACTACGGCATTTACTTTTCAAAGCCTTTTTTTTTATGTGGTCATTCTACTTTAAGTCTCGAATAGGCTTATGACACGCCCATTATTTTCCATTAGATCATTAATGTAAATTGTATATGGTAGCAACACTATAACACACCGTTTGTGGAGGTTTCCCAAATTAGGTTTACATTTGTCGATTTCTTAATGCTATCGCGTTTCATTCGTTACGCGCTAGGGTAGCCGAGAGGGCTAATGCGCTGCTTCTTGAAATCGGGTAGGCGCGCCGGCCTCAGATCGAAGCCGCCTGGCGCAATAACGAAGAGGGCTGGTATGGTTTTAGGCGGCTTTCCACATCCCGCTAGGTGAATACCGGGCTGGTACCCACGTTCCGCCTCATTTAAAACGAATGGCAGACATTCGAAAACGTTCGCACTGTTTCATGGTTCACACTAGATGCAGACACCTGGGGTACACAGGATAGCGACAGGAGGGGCATCCTGCCACCCTCTGACACTAAAATTGCCAAATAGTATCAACAAGGCCGACCCCGCTTTGAAGTGGGACAAAGGCCGAAAGGAAATGATGATGATCACATTTCATTCGTTCTTAACAATCCTCACCCTTATGCAAGCACATCTTCCAGCACATCATGTGGCGCGAGTTGTTACTGAACCTTATGTAGTTAGGATGACACATTCAGTTATATTTATTGTCCCTACATTATTTTCAATCGATTTCGGTGTTACGTTGCACAATGTTCATGTCCCTCTGTGATAATAAGTGTTCATTTCAATACCCTGTAATGGTTCTTGTACACCTCATAGAATACATAAAGGAAATAGATGCCCGCTTTGCTGAAACTTCTTTCCTGCCGGTGGTGTTAACGGCGACAGCACAGCACCTATACTGTTGATAGGAATTAGGCTACTAAGCTGACAGAATCAGAGGTCCGTGTCAAAACGGTAGACTACACCACTACGCGCTCTAGTTACTGACAGAACCAGTGGGTTTAGGATGCGAAATTCGGGCAGTACTTTGATAAATGTAAAAAAATATATGAGGAAGACCCCATTTCGTCACACACACGTCCAGTGTGTCAATCGAGATCTTACAATGGGGTGACAAGTCGTGGGGTAGCGTATGCCCATATATAGATGGCGGTGGTATCGCGTACACGAGGTATAAAAGGGCAGTGCAGTGGCAGAGCTGTTGTTTGTACTCAGGTGATAAATGTGAAAAGGTTTCCGACCTGATTGTGGCCGCACGACGGGAATAACAGACTGTGAACGCGGAATGGTAGTTGGAGACAGGCGCTTGGGACGTTCCAAATGGTAAATCGTTCCGAGATCCACGGTGTCAAAAGTGTGTCGAGAATACCAAATTTCAGGTATGACCTCTCATCACGGACACCGCAAGGAAAGAGGAGGAGCTGGACAAAGAGGAGGCGAAGAAGACACAGGCAGAGAGATGGGGGAGAAGACAAGAGGGGTGGGGGTGGAGAAAATGGAAATGGGAAAGAAGAGACGGACAGTGCGGGAAATAATGAGGAGAATGGACTGGGAAGGAAAGGGGAGGAGATGAACAGTGCAAGGGGGACGAGGAGTGGAAGAGAGAGAAGGGAAGGAGAAGGCCGACAAATAAGGGAAAAGAGGAGATGGATTTAGTGGGAGGGAGGAGATGAACAGAGGAGGATGCAGCAGGTGGACAGAGTGGGAGGAGGCAG